>NC_056744.1:1170194226-1170404226 GCF_019279795.1 Protopterus annectens | reverse complement strand
CATCAACAACGAAGCTTGAGAAGTGAATCAGCATCTATGTTGAGAACACATAAGGGTTAAGATCAGAGACCCAATCACAACTCTTTGCAGTCATAGCAGACCTTAGGCATAGGCCAACTAAGCGATCGCCAAGGGTGCTGCTCTAGCAGGGGCGCTTTTCCAGTAAACTGGATGGTGTAAATAGACCAGGATGTGAGCAACAGGTGGTGAGGGGGCACTGTGGAGCCCTTTTGCCTAGGACACCCCTTGCTTGCCCAAGGCCAACCCTGTTTGCAGTGCATGGAGTTTTATGTGCTCCATACACTACTAGTTGCAGAAAAAAAATTTGCTAAGTGTTTTGTCAGCTTTCAAAGCCATAAAGCGTTTAGTGGGCGTGGTCAGAAAGACAGTGCAACACAGTCTCTTATGTTTCAGTGATGAAGCAGCTTACACTTACCTTGGCATGCTTCTCAACTGTCCAGATTTTTGCATCATATATTTGCTTTCATCAGAAAAAAATCTGTGGTTTTCTGACAAATTACTGAGGACTGAAATTACTAAATAATGACATACATTTGAGTTTTAGACTTTGTATTCTTCAGAAAATGTAGGGTAACACAATTCCTGATATTCTAGCAACTTTCTAAGTTTATAAATGCAAGTCAGGGACACATTACCAGCAGAGACAGCACGCAGAATTTGTTTTTATTCCGTTTCTGTTGTGTGCTGTTCAGTACTGCCGGATTTGACTGCTTAGAGTGAGACGGGACCTTAACAAGTTAAGCAGGGAGTGTTTATCAACTGTTAAGATCAGGTCTCACGCTACAGAAGCTCTTTAACTGATTTGTCTTTTTCCAAACAGAGTGTAATCACTGTGTTCCTTGCACCGCAAAGATGTTAAAAAAAATTCCATGGAACAGAAAAATGTTTGGGACAGGGAAACTTAGCTATGTCACATACTATATGATCTGTTTCATGATATCAACAGGTTGTATCAGCTTATCTAGTCTCCAGCCAATGATGTAGCCCTTCTGCTGTAAGAAATCTCTACTGAACTCCCACTAATCTTTAAAAAAGCAAATGAACCCTTTTCTGTAACCAAACGTTACCCAGAACCATTGTTTTACTGTCTTTAATAGACTCCATACTACTATAGACCATAAATCACACACATGATGCAGTCACTATCCCTTCCCAATGACTCAACACCACCATCAAACTTATGCCCAGATATACATTACTGTGACCATCCAACTGCATTTATGTAATTGTTATCCTGATTAGAATTTCTAATTATAAATAATGCAGTTCAGTAAAACAGCACTACTGATTCTGTACATCTGCCATAAATCTAAAACCTTAATTCCAAAATTATCAGTATTAATATTACCAGCTTAATCTACTATTAAATAACAGCCTAGTAAACATTTCTCAAAAAACAAAAAAAAGAGAAAAAAATGGACAAACTGCTGAACTGCACTGCTTGGGCCAAAGTGCAAAGTCTTGTCCTGTCTAACTGCAGAACATCTGTTATCTCAGCACAATAATGACAGTACAAAGTCTGAGGTTGGTTATTAACTTCATCTGTTTCATATTTTTATTCTTGGTTTTCCTGTCTTGGTGATGGCACAACTCCATAATTTGTGAATGAGATGCATCACCCCCTTCCCCAAAGCAGCCTGAAGAAACAATGAACGAGCAGTTCTGACTTGTTGGATTATTCCTAGCTTTCCATATCTTACGTAATTCTAGGCAATTTGGTTTGAACAGAGCTAGACTGACTCCATGTTCTCCTTTTAATCTTCCTATATGTCTTCCAACAAAAGCAAGTACCACTTTCCAGTCCAAATGCAGGCAACAGCCAGTACTGTGTACAGCAGAAAAACTTCCTTAACAGCCATGAGTGAAATGCAAAAATTAAAGCTGACAATAGTACTGCTTTCATAGAGACCACTTTTAACTACCATCAAATAAGTCAGTAAATAATCACTTGGGTGCAAATCTTAATTTCAGTTAATGGTACAATTGCAAACTGTACTATCCCTTAAGCTCTGACACAATGGGTGGTAAGACGAAACTACACTTAGGTGAGATACTCACTACAACAGTAGCTGGCTGAAATGAGCCTGTCGCCACAGTCTGTATGAGTTATACAGCTTATGTAGTGAGCAGTGCGCCTGAATAAGTTTTTTCCTTAAGTAGTGATGGAATACAATCTAGTGACTGTAGCCATTTGTAAATATCTAAGACTGTCTGCTCTGCACAATGTCCACCACTACAGGGCAGACAAATTTGTGGCGATTATGGTCAAAGGAAGAATGGGAATGAATGCAAGTCCCACTATGCGGCTGCAGATGTCCAGCCACCATAAGAGATGACTCCTGCAAGTGAATGCTTATCTAAAAGTTTTGCTCATGTCATTCACCAGTTGTGACCACTAAACCCAGAGTGTCCACTAAAGAATCTGTATGTAATACTTAGCATGTTACACTAGGTAAAACTGTTGCTGCTGAAGTCAAACTTATGGCCTTGAGGGCTTGAAAAGGGGTTGGTGGAGTGAGACTTATAAGCTTATTCACAGAGGTCTGAATAGGAAGCATACACAAAGTCTTGCTCATTTTTACAGGGTGTTCCTATGGCATCCTAAAACATAAGAGATCGAGTTGGCTCTAATTGAGACTTCTCTTGGCTTGTGGAGATGCCTGTGGCCAAGTGGCCAAGCAAAGTCATGAAGGTAATCCACTGCCTGAGTAAGTGCCTCATTACTTGCAGAGATGAGAAGGAAGTCATCTAGATATGGAAAGAGACAGACAACTCAGGTTTTCATGAGAGGGTGAACACTACCATGTACTTAGTGGACATCCTAGGGGCTGTGGTAGTGCTTGGAAATGGTAAGGACTAGCTCTAACCCAGATGTGTAGGAACTTTCATTACTTTTTGGCAATTCTGATGTGCAGGAATATATCCTGGAGGTCCAGTGAGCACATTCAGTCATCTTCCTGCAGACATGGTAGGATTAGGATGGCTGGAATCATGACAAATTACACAGAACAAAATGGAAATTGTGGGAACATTACATGCAGAATAATGTTTTGGTGAAGGAATGAGGTTTAAGGGAATGAATGAACTTTCTAATGTATGACTGACAATGACTGAACAGATTAGCTTTGTGCACTAGATCAAAATCATGTCTTTTAAGCACTGATAACAAATTTGCATTTTTTTCCACATTTTAAATGCTACAACAAAAAGCATATTTCCTTACACAAGCACAGACTATCACACACCCGTCTGAGGTGAGTAGTATCAGTGATCGAGTAAGGGTGGGTGTCAAAATTTCTTGCCCTAAAAGTTTCAAAAGAAAATCTGAAAGCAATACAGAGACACTGGCAATTACAACTTAGCTCACATTAAAGTCAAAATGGCCATTAAACTTTACCTTCCTGGAGTATTTCCTAAACACTGTGCTATTCCTATCAGTTATTTTCAGCTTAACACGCATATGTGTTGTTTAACACAAAAATTTACAGTGTTATTAAAGGACACCGGGAGCAAAAAGAGTTTGGTCCAGCATAAAAGTGAAATTTGCATTTTTAAATCCTAATAGCATGTAAAATAACATTAAACATGCATCTTTCATTAAAATTCAAGACATTATTCTATCTTCCACATTTGAAGCTAGAATCACAATCAATAAAAATGTATGTGTTAATATATGGGGAATCAAACCCTTTGTAAACATGGTTCTAAGGTACCCCAGAAAAGCCAATCCCGGTCAATGAGAGAACAGCAGGGACAAAGCCTTTTATAAATATGTCAGTAATAAACAGTGAAAGTTTTCCTGTATGATAAAAGGATACTTATTTACAGATGCTTCCAAGAGAAAGGCGTTAAATCTAATACTTCCTCAATATGTCCAAGAAGAATTAAAAATGGCAAACTATGTAACACTTGTAGCCTGAAAGAGAGGCCAAAATGACAAACTACTTGCAAACGCAACCTGAAAGACTTTAAAAGCCAACTGAAGCATCATCTGACAGATAAATGGCTTTGCACCTGCATCACCCCTGGTAAAACTAGTATTAATAAGGCTGTATGAATCTGTGCCATAACTGTCGGCTACACTGAACTTAATACACTATTATCACAACTATACCCTCCTCTAACATCTCATCACCTTTGTCTTCCTTGTGCCTCCTCCCCTCATCTTTTCTTCTGGCTGCTCTGACTATTTTATCCTCCTATGTTCTACACTTTGAACAAGTCTTTATAACAACAAATATTCTTACATAAAACATAACAATCTATACATACTGATGACACTGCACTGCATATTCCTCCCTATAGCTTAAAAATATTATTCATATATAAAACCCATATAAACTAAAGTTACCTACTTAAACCATAACGATAGCTTCATGTTGTCTCTCTTTGATTCAACATGTACATTATCAGATCTGACAGCCCACAGGATGAACACGGACAGAAAATACAACATTGAATCTGATATTTTTAATCAAATCTGTAAGTTATGCAACTAATGTCAAGAAGGACTGAATAATGGAACTGCTGCTCATGAAGGAAACTTCATCGTAAACGATGAAACAATGCAAATGATGTCCATGATTGTCTGTATAATGGAGCTTTTCTCCCTGGGCCTCCACTGAAAAAGGACACTGTTCATCTGGACTTCTCCAGTAAACAAACGCCAACAAATAATCACTTCAAAGAGGTGAGAATTAAGAGTGTGAGATAAGCTGCTGTTATCTAAGGCATATACCAGCCGATGCAAGCAGTAACAGAAGAGCAGATGGCATTACCAATGCATGCAACGGACCACTGAATGTTTGAAAAATAAAGCTAGACAGCTGCTTATATCAGGAAGTAGTTCATTTGTTATAATATTACTTCAAGTACCTTCTCCAAGGAAAGGTCTGATACTACTCGAGAAAGGAGAAGTAAGAGCTTTTATTTCTTAAACAACCAGGCAAACAGCTTAAGGACTTATGGAAAGAGATGAACGCCTGGGCATTATCCACAGTCTAGTGAAAGTGCAGACAGATTCTGAGAAATTCTCTGTTCCCTGAACAACTAAATTAAAATAAACCACGCATTGCAGCTCTGAGGAGCACTTTGGTGATGAGATGGTTGGAAGGAAGTACATAAAGAAAACAATACATGTATAACAAGAAAAATGATTCTCAAGGAGTTATTCCCTGAGCTGGCAGTCAATTTATGGCAAGCAAGAGCAAAACCAAGGAGGTGGTAAACACAACAGGATAAAAGCAAACAAAGTTTAATAGAGTATGAGCGCTTTTGGATTGCTTCCACAACGCTTCTTCAGATACAAATCAATTAAAACAATCCTTCTACATCATTTTTAAAAAACATTAAGAGCCAATCAACTACGTAAAACCATAGTCACGTAATATCACTTTGTCACATGACTTAGCAACTCAAGTGCTTACATACCTCTTCTTTCGGCTTTTCCCGGTTAGGGGTCGCCACAGCGGATCACCTGTACACTCATGATTGGCAGTGGAGTTTTACAGTGTCAAGTTGCTAGCCCGGCACCCAACCTTCCACAGAAGGCACACACACACACACACACACACACACACACACACACACACACACACACACACACACACACTCATGCCTAGGGCCAATTTAGAGTGTCCAATCCACACCTACAGCATATTTTTGGGATGTGGGAGGAAACCGGAGCACCCGGAGGAAACCCACACGACCACAGGGAGGACATGCAGACTCTGCACAGAAGGCACCCCAGCAGAGGATCAAACCGGAGAACCTCTTTCTGTGAGGCGGCTGTGCTTACATACTAAAGTTTATCTAAGCATAAACTTAAATACTTGCCGTAAGTGAGCAAAAACACAACCAAATCCCACTACAATAATAAAATATCTCTTCACTTTTCCTGTTAAAATTACTCAAATTATATTCAAACAAACAAATGCTTACAAGCACACAATCAGGTGACAGTGTAAAACTTGTAACTATCTTCACAAAGCACTAAAATGCATGACAAAATAATAATGCTCATAAAAAAAAGCAAGAACTTTGAGAAATAAAGCTAGACAACTTACCATTTGACATCATCCTAGGACAGGTAAAGAAGAAAACATCTCAAGGAATTATGAAGCATAATAAATCCCAAAACAAATTAGTTGCTCAATGCTCAAAATGCAAGATCAAACCACTGATATTTTAAAAATCAAGAGTGTCATCTAGTGGTAGTAAAGATATAACACATGTCTCAGGAAACATGGTAAATGTGTAATGATGTTTATAAAAACATAAGAATACTTTTGAACTCACCATCTGATAACTTAAAGACAAATGGCATCCCATATCAAAGTACTCTGACACATGGTAAGTTTCAGAACAAATGAATAGCTATAAATGTTGTAGGCATACGGTTTTCATGAATTATACAAAATTCAAAAGTGCTGGTGTTATATTATCAAATGTACCATCTGGTGGTGAAGCACTAAAATTGGTAGGCTAAACAAACACAAGTGTTCTTATGTTTTTATAAACATCATTACACATTTACCATGATGTAGGGTTTTAATTGATTTGTATCTTGGTTTTGCTCTTATTTACGATTTATTCACAAGGAGCTGGTTTTATCCTTTTAAATGGCTTGTTTTTATTTTTCAATTTATGGCAAGGAAAAATTCTGTTTCTGGTATGTGCCATCTAACCACTAAACTGCTCTGTAAAACAGAAGCTAGCATTTATTTCTGCTTATACTACTACTCAGGACATCTGATTCACACCGAACAGACCTGGGAAATCAACCTACTATAAAGCTGGAATAAAGACAGATCTGTAACAGGGTCAATTTTGGTAAGCTATAGGACTGCTGCAAGCATTAGAACTGTAACAGATAAATAGCTCCCAGGGTACCTGCAACTTTCCCTTCCCAACCTGTATCACTCACCTCTAACTCAGGATTTCTTTAGTTACAGAATACAGCAAAAGGAAGAAGGGAAAAAGGCAAGAAGACAAGGCGGAGCTCCAGAAAAAGATAACACAAAAGGTGAGGGATGGCAAAAGGATACATTACTGAAGACCAAATAGTTTCACAGCTATCATTATGGTAAATGTGCAAATGTCATACCTGGTAAGAGGTGGTCCGTTTTTTATAACCTTCAGGGCAGAATTTGTATCACACCTGTGTGCCCTGTTCAATCACAGCCTCACCTCAGGCTTTGTCCCTACCGAATGGTACACTGCTACAGTCATCCCTTTCCACAAAGGAGGAGCGACTACAGACCCTGGGAACTATCACCCCATTAGCCTGACAAGTATGATATGCAAAGCTATGGAACACATCATCATGGACCTAATAAAAAGGATTTAGGGAATCTCAAAACTCTGGATCCCACACAGTTTGGTTTTGTTAAGGGTAGATCATGCCTGCTCAACTTGGTCGACTTCTTTGAGTCAGTCACCAAAGCTGTGGATGAAGGCAAGGTGGTTCATACAAACAACCTTGATCTGGCCAAAGCCTTTGATACTATTCCCCACTCAGGAATCATAGAAAAACTCACAAAGCTAGGAATCAACCCCTATATCACTAGGTGGATTGCAAACTGGCTCATAGATAGTGTGAAAGTAGCTGACTCAAGTCAAACTGCTGACCAGTCACGAGTGGAGTCCCACAGGGTTCAGTCCTGGGTTCTCTCCTGTTTGGTATCTACTTCTCTGAAATCCAGACCAACACGAAGGGACTCTGGCTCACAAAGTTCACAGACGATTGCAAGTTGGGAGCTATTATTAACTCCCCAAGTGATGTTGATATCCTGCAGAAAGGCCTCACTGAGACCAACGACTGTTGTCAGAACTATGGCGTTAAGCTCAATGCCAAAGAATTTGTCATCCCCATTGAGAAAAACTTGGTTTCCATGAATTACCACATCGATGGTAGTCCACTGACTTTTGACCACCACATTGCCACTATGGTCAGAAAGACCTTCTATGTGGCACATCTCATTACTAAGGGTTTTGCATCCAGGAATAAAGAGGTCATTGTCTCCTGCCACTCTTCCCTCATTAGGCCAGTCATTGAGTACAATGCCACATTTGGCATGTACCTCACTAGACACCTTAAAACAACTGGAGAGGACGCAAAAGTACCTCACAAAGATGATCCTAGGCTTTAAACAGTTGTCCTATATGGACAGACTCAAAAAAACTTCAACTATTCTCTGTCTCATATCGCCGACTTAGAGGAGATCTTTGCTTGACTTACAAAGCCATGTCTGACCCAGTTATGTTAGAAATGCTACATCTAAAGAAATTCCAATCCCTCCACATCACATGCTCCAAAGACCTCAACTTCATTACCACAATCAACAGAACATGCTGGAGGGACAGGTTCATAACCCAGAGACTGCCCATGCTATGGAATAGACTTCCCATGCATGTCAAACAGAGCACCTCACTGGCCTTCTTCAAGAGGAATCTTTCATAATAATTAAAAAAAAAAAAAAAAAAAAAAAAAAAAACCTTTCAGTTTCTGTCATAAAAAGTAAAACTTGAGAATTTGTTTTCCCCTTCTGCATAGCATTAGAACGTATTAGCCAATCATTTCTTGAAAGCCTGCAAAAGGAATGCTCTAAGGGAGTTGACACCCAAAACTTATGCTATGGATGCATGGAAAATGCCCTTGAAGCTTTGGAAGCTGGCTGTTGCAACCTGTGCAGGATATAACCCATATAGCTAAGGCTACTGTAGCAGGGATCATAATGATTAACACCACAAGGAACCCCAGCCAAAATTCTGGATTTAATGAAAAGGAACTTACCAAACCAAAATGGTGCTACAAAACCATACTAACAAAAACACAAGGCTGCTATTGATTCCAAGGAACCAAAACCCCAGATGAATACAGGCACCACCATATCGCTCAAACTTCCAAGAGTGTTAAGGATGACCTTAATATGACTTATGATTTTGCAATTAGATATGACGATAAAACAGCGAACAATTCTAATATGTAAACAACACTAGCCACTACAGTTACTGTTTCACTATCCTTTATTTAGGAAACGTATAATAAGCATGATGCTCTTATTACCAACTTTACCTTGGCAACTGTGCATAAATGTATATGCCTGTATTCACTGATACTCTGCTTTCAACGACTATAAATGTACATACTTGTACACTCCTACTGTATGTGCCTCTATGCTCTTTTCCTCTCTTTGTACTTGAACTGTATCTTGTATCTATGTACATTATATCTGTATTTGCTCTTCCCGGGCTGGTACTGAAATTCATCAGCTGTGATCAGTGCTCTACCCTGTTTAAGTCAAATAAAATAAATTAATGCTGCTGCTTAGCAAGTGCTTATATTCATTGCCTTTGTTTTAGATTTTTCTGGCAAGACAGAGCTCTTAAAAAAAAACTCAACTAGCAATTTCACCCAGCAACACATGCAGTCAGGTCTTAGTGAAATAAAAGAAACACAAGTGGAAAACATGACCCACTCACTCTATCAAAAAGATGCAGTTGAAGCAAATTAATTCTTAGATCCAGGTGTCTCCTTGAAAGCTTTGCTTATTATCTAAACTACATATAGCGAGCTTTGTTCTCCTCGACTAACAATGGTCCTTTGATCTCAGAAGGTGATTAAAAAGGTTTTACTCTGCTATTCTGTTCTACTTTCCCTTCAGTTCAATAACCATGGAAACCCCCAACAAGGATCCCTTTTTACTTCATTTTGAAGTCACTTGAGCAAAAGTAAAGTGCATTTCTCCTGAGCAATTCAGCATATATTATGACACTTACAAAAAGTAAAGGAAAACAAATCAGAAATGTACTACTCTTCCTGTAAACTGTACAAAAGCTAAGTCACAACACACTGCATTAAACATGTCCTTAAGGAATCAGAGAAGAAAACATGTGCTATCAATATATATATATATATATATATATATATATATATATATATACATACACACACACACACACACACACACACACATATATATATATATATACGCATACATAATTTATTTATTAACTGGGTACACAAGTTCCTTATTCAGTGGCAGCTCAGAAGCACAGTTTGCTTAAGAAACTTGCTGGGAGTCACACAGTAGGGCAAATGGCGGCTAAGGGAATAAAATCCTGGACTACAGGAAGCAGGTCATTGGCAGCTCAAAGCCTTAATCCTCAGTGTTAAACATAAAGGGATTTAGCTCTAGAAAGCCCACAAATATAAATGTTGCCAGTGTCAAGCTACAGCTTGATTGGGGGGGGGGGGGTCAATAGGTGGGTAACACGTCTATTACAAAAGTAACCTTCTCAGATGCACCAAATATACTCTCACTGCATCAGATGATATATGATGAGAAATATTAATGGGTTCTGAAACTGGGTTAACCCTTATCCACCAATC
Source organism: Protopterus annectens (assembly GCF_019279795.1). Classification (NCBI taxonomy): domain Eukaryota; kingdom Metazoa; phylum Chordata; order Ceratodontiformes; family Protopteridae; genus Protopterus; species Protopterus annectens. Next base: position 1,170,393,812 of record NC_056744.1, on the reverse strand, counting down.
AGAACTAAGCATACTTTTTCAATAGCTCCTGTGCTCAGGGACAATTTAGTCACCCATGATGATTCGTGGCAAGACATCTTGTGTGGACTATGTATGCTTGCTTGTCAACACGCTCACTTGCCACCAACAAACACCTTCCTGCATATCAAAAACTAACCATAATGATTTACACACCCAATGGGACAGACAGGAATTAAAACTGTATAACAGATCAACTGAAGCTGTAAGAATTTGTGTGCTGCACCTAATTTTGAGGAGTTCCTTGATGCATCCACCAACACTGGCAGAATCCCAGACACTACAGACTGCCTGCATAACAGGAGTTGAAGGCTAAATACATGACCAGAAAAAACAGCTAAGTCCTGTGCAACCTGTGGACCAGAAGCAATCATCACAGACTGAAAGCTCCTGACAACTAGACAATAAAACACTGCTGAGCCAATTTCTTCAGGAAACCAAAACATGCCACCCTGAAGCAAAAGAACACACTAAGGTTAAGATAGTAGTCCCACTGCTGGTGATGGTGGAGATAAAATAATTTCTAAGTGGTGAAGGGCATATGACAGTCGAAGGGTGGTTTACCAATTTGGACAGACAAAAGATGGAGGTGGATGCTTCCTTCCCATCCTTGAAACAGCTGCTGGCACAAGGGAGGGGCATCAGCCTCGTCCCCACTGCACATTCTTGCTGAGGATGGCCTAGCAGAATAGCCACTAACCTATGACAAGACCCAGCATACCCATGCCACAGGAAGGTTAGAGGATCATAGGAAGTTACTAGGCTATTGATCCTGAGGCCCTTATAAGCCTAGCCAAGAGTTTAGCCCATGTTTAGACAAGTCAGCATCCAATGTCCCCTGTCCAGCAGGGACATGGATGGAATCCCAGGGATGTATTTTCTGTTTCCCATCCAGTTATCCAGGTTGCGCTTAAAAATGGGTAAAGAGGTACTCTGGAAAGGGAATCTATTCCACAGATGGGGGAATCTCTGGGACACAAATCTGTCCTGCCAACAAGTCCTATTGATGTCATAGACTAGGTTGAGACAGCGCATGCAGGTTACTCAAGTGGAGCCTGACTTGGAGATGTGCAGCAGTCCCATCAAGGTTGGGTCAGAGATCGCCTTGTATGCCTGACAGAGGTCACCTCTGATGAGTCTGTATGAAACCGAGTAGAGGAAAAGGGCTTTTAGCCCGTCTGTGTATAGTAGATTTCTGAGGCCCTGGATTCTCCTGGTGAGGAACCTCTGTGGTCTCTCTCCAGCTGCTGCAAGTGCTTTGTGAGGTACATGCCGGACAGGGCATTGTACTCAATAATGGGCCTTATAAGGGAAGAATATAGGGATGTTATGATCTCCTTGTCCCTGGATGAGATACTCTTACTTATGAGGTGGGCCATGTAGAAAAGCTTTCTGTACAACGAAAGCAATATGGTGGTCAAAACTCAGGTTGCTCTCAACCTGGGTGCCCAAATCCCTCAAGACTGATTGCGTGTTTGGACATTGTTATTAATGTGATAATTTGTGGGGACGTACCTCTCCCCAAAGAGGATAGTGGATGAATACGGGTTAGAAAACAGCACATGGAATGTTTTCAGACTTCTAATGCATGACTGCGAGAAAAATCATGGCACAATGATAGTCGTGAATACTTCCAGTGCTTTATTTTTTTAAGGGTCTGGATGCTACATCCCTTTGTTCACACTTTCACCAAAAATTCCAAGAGGGATGCCATTTCTATGGCCATCCTTCATGAGTTTTTGGAGGGCTCTTCTCTGCCTTCCTCCTTCCATACTTTCCAGGAGCTTTTCTCCCAACTATGAAGAATATTGCATCAGTGGTAAGGAAGGGCATAGTACAGCTGTGTAAGATCTTACCATAACAGTAGATGTCCTACTTCTCACTGTTGCAGCATTCTGTCTCTCCCTTCTACCCTATTACTTTCTGTTGCTTTCCTTCTAACCAAGGGGTCTTTCTTACATCCTTTTCTCCTCCTCCTTCCCTTTCTGGATGCACATATAATTGCTTTCCTCTGGAGCTCTTCAGTTTTGAGTATCAGATGTTTGTACATCACACTTTACACCTTGCACATAAGCCATATGTCTGATGTAAGACACCTAGAAAGTGTAAAAGCTTTGGTATGTTTGCCAGACATTTAGCTATCCTTGGCAGGATATCCCAATAGTTAAGAATACTATGATAAAGAAAATCACCAGTTTCTCCATCTGCTGTTCATGTTGATTAGTTAGATTAATATAGAAGATATGCAAGTCATCATTGCAATGGCTAAACTACTGGATCAGCTTGAAACCTTACACTTCTATTTCTTCTCTTTTGGTTATTCTCAGATATCATCTGGATGCAGTAAGGTGTTTTGGAGACCTCAAGAATCTCTTCAACACATCATAACCACCTACCAGTATTGTAATTTACTCTGGCAGTTTCCGCTGGGATGCCCAGCTAGGGAGTGAACAAGATAGTCAGACAAGGTTATCTTCCCACTGTACAAGGCACTATTGAACCTACGTATAGTGCTCTTAAACAAAAAAAGAGCTTCCAGTATGGGAGCTAGTATGTAGCAAAGTTCCCATAATGAAAGAGAAGGAGGAGTGGAAGTGCGAATAAAGGCTCATTTGCGGAGAAGGCACACAGTGGGAGGATATGGATGTATTGCACCGGAGGCAAGCGAAAGACTTAAAGCAAAATACAGGGATAGGAATAAGCAGAAGAAAGAATAACTGTTGGTGACTGCCTTAAGAATATGCCATTTCAATGTGTAAGACAACACTGAAGTGCATCACCAGAGGTGCAGTGGGTTTAGGTTAAAAGGGGCTCAAAAGCAAGTAGGACATATTAAACAGCATGGAAAATAATTCACAGAGGCTACCTGTGCAGAGAGGTAGACCTCAGCAAACTCAGGACTTCAGTCAGTATCTTCACACTCATGCTTAGGTACACGGGACAAAAACTCAGAAATATGTCTTCCCCCCCCACACACCTTCCACCCATCTGCATCATGGTTTTAACAGGCCATGTTTTAAACAGATATTACAGTTTACGACAGTTGTTTGAATATACTGACTAAAATGTATGCAATCTCACTTTGATAGGATTTATAGCACGGCCCTTTCCTAACAGTGCTTTGACTAGCTGGTTGAGTATTCTGCATCTTAAAGAGCCCCATAGCTTCCAATGGCAAGAGAAGTCCAACTTTTTAACTCGCAGCTTTGCTCAATTCACAGTACATGAAAGTAACATTCTTGCCAGAAGGGCATCTGCTTTGGCAGCTTCATCTCAATCCCAAACAGGGCCAAAACTAGCAAGATTGTCAGCCCAGCATCTAAAACATTACCAGGCCACCTTAGTCCTTCCCTTTACCATACAACTGTGTATCTAAGAATTTGACAATTCTCTGAAAGCCCACAGAAGGCAGAGCACAAAATTAAAAATTGAAAACTCGTATCACTGATAAGAGGCTTTGGGAGTCAGATCATCACAATGATATTCAAGCAACCTGGAAAAAAATCTTGTCTTCCGCATTACCACCCCCACACCATATAGATGGAAGGTCAACGAGGGGAAGGGGAGGTTGTCAAGGCAGCTCATGAAGGGGTTTATGGCCAAGAAGATAAAGACTGATAGACGTCAAAGGAGGATCAAGAACTGGGACACAGGAGTTCTAAAATCAAGAACACTCAAACATAGCCAAGGGAGACGCACCTTCACGCACCCACCTTGACCAAGAAAAGGAATGGGACAGGGTCAGAGATGATCATGATTCCTCAGAAAAAAAGGATAGTCCACAGTGACTTTGCATAGCCTGTTAGGAAGTCAACACAACTTGCTTATCTCCCATTCTCAGATTCACAGATTCAAGCACATCCATCCTCCCCTAAAGTGGAAAACAGGACCAAACATGCATGTCTATCTATGCAAAGGAGGACGGGGACCTCCCAGGGTGATGAATAGAACTATCAAAGCAGTAAGAGAGCCCCATCCAAGGTCTCTATCTGCACCTGGAGAAGAGATTAGGAAGCAGTGATGCCCCTGACTCACTGCTCAAAGGCAAGCTCTCACCATATTAAATGCAGCTCACCCAACACAGAGTCAAGGACTTGGTGGCCCAGAATAACAGCTTCTTAATCCTGTGTGGTGACCCAACCAAGGAATTTTGGCTGCATGGGGATACCATTAACCCATTCTCAGCAGGGAGAAAGAAAGGGTGTCCCATAAGAAGACCCCCACAAAAGTCGTGCTCAAAAATTTCCTTTCAAGAACATTCTTGTTGAAGCCCATGTGATGATATGGGTACTGCCAGCTGGAGTTATGTAAAGAATGATATATCCATTGACTGTCAAACTGATTTACACAAGATGCTTGTGTTACAAATGTATTACAACTGTATGGCATTTGAATATCAAACTGATTTACACAAATGCTTATGTTACAAATGTATTAGAACTGTATGACATTTGAAAATTAAAATGTGTTTGTAAAGTTGATAGTGTTAAAAAATGTGTCTACAGTGGGTCCTGCTGGACAGAGAAGGAATATACATGCGAGTCATGTATATATGTTAGCAAAGAACACTGGAAGAAAAGGGGTTAAACAGCTACCTTACTACTTACTTTAAGAAAAATACTGTTAACTGGACCACCTTTTGGGCCATGGAAGTGCTTATATCACAGCTCTGAACGGGACCGGACATGGCATGTCTAGAAGAGGCCTTTGTTCATTAGCTCAGTAAAAAGAGGGGAAGCCCCAGGCACTGTCATAAACATTAGCAGAACTTTAGATAGGCATCTTATCACAGCTATGCAAAAATATTGTCTCAAGCTTCAAAGGGGAACAGCCTGAGAACCTCGAGTCAGGTGACCAGATGAGGTTATTCTGCCAGCCATCTTGGAAATTTTAGATATTACAATGAGAAATCTCTCAGTATTCGGTACTCTGTCTTGGGCCTGACAACAAGAAGGACCATTCCCCACATCATCTGCCTTGCTCTGTTAAGTAGGGAATAGTAATTATCCTATGATTCAGTCAGGAAAATATAGTGAAGCTTTGTTTAGAGATCATTTTTCTTTATTTGTCTGAATCTGTCCATCAATGTTATTTTCAATATTTCCTTTGATTTGAACTCTGTGGTTTACTGTAAATATTCATTCAGTATTTTTATGATTTTATTATTTATTAGATACATTTAAAACTTTTATCATGGCTGATCCTTTTAGAAAGTATTTAACATTTGAGTGTGCTTATATTTATTTGGTGACACTGTGTGGGCAACTCCTGAAGCTTAGCTGTCTTGGTAAATTACTACCATTTGTATTTGTATTAACATTACACAGTATAATTGGGCACCCTTTTTGTTAAGGGCCTTAGAGTAGATGATTGTGGGTTGATTTGTAGCAGTGATAACTACCTTATACTCTGGGCAGAACGGGGCACAGCAGGTAAATCTGTGCCAGCCTTTCACAGCTGTGTGTGTGTGTGCGCTCGCGTGTGTGTGTGTGTGTGTGTGTGTGTGTGTGTGTGTGCGCGTGTGTGTGTGTGTCAGCTACTTGGAGAAGGGACATGAAGCACTGGTTTCACAGAGAGGATTGCTGGAGGACTTGGCTTGGACACTCCGCTAATGATCTAACCTTACAACTGTACCAGTGGGGAGTCCTACTGGGGGACCTGGAGAGAGGCAGATGGAGAAATCCTTTCCCTGGACTGACTGCATTCTCTGTGTACTCTTAACAAAATTTTTACTTGATGCAGAGAACTGCATCTGGAAATACTGAGTGCATCCATTTGTATTCCAAGTGAACATCCCTCTCCAGTCTCAGTAGTGAGGATTCAGGCTCCTTAACTACTGGTCCAGAGAGGGGTTATCACAGTCCATACAAGAAATCACCCCCCCCCCCGCCTTCCATGGGTAAAGCAACCTACACCCAAGACTAATCTTGTAATAGCTTGGGGGACCACTCCAATACATGCAACTCTCAACCACAGAATCCACAAGGAGATTTGGGGGGAAAAACTGAGAGGGGGCCATCCCTGAACTCCCACCTACCCAAAAGAGGAGAAAGCAAAGGGAAAGGAAGAAGAGACTCCAAAGCAGACTTCACAGATTCCAGGAGTAGGGAAACTGCTCTGCTTCTTCCTCTCTGCCTCCAGTGGAGAGGCAGATAAAAGAATTGGGACAGAAACTACAGAAAAAAGGAAGTGACAGCACAACTCGTGACCACCACCTCTCCACTTAAAACTCGGCAAGGGAAGGATGCGAGGATAACAGGAAGTTACTAGGCTATTGGCTCTGAGGCCCTTACAAGCTTATCCAAGAATTTAGCCCATGTTCAGACAAGTCAGCACCCAATGTCCTGTCCAGCAGGAACACAAGTGGAATCCCAGGGGTGTATCATCTGTTCCCCATCCAGTTATCCGGGTTGCACTTAAAATGGGTTATTGAAGTACTCTGCTTGACGTGAACAGGGAGTCTATAGTTTCTGGGACACAAATCTGTCCTGCCAACAAGTCCTATTGATGTCACAGACTAGGCTAAGGTCGCACTTGTGGGTTACTCAAATGGAGCTTGACTTGTGGATATGCAGCAGTCCCATCAAGGCAAGGTTTGAGACTGCTTTGTATGCCAGACAGAGGTCACCACTGAGCAGTCTGTATGAGACTAAGTAGAGAGAAATGGCTTTTAGCCTGTGTATGATAGATGCTTGAGGCCCTGGATTCTCCTGGTGAGGAACAACTGTGGTCTCTCCAGCTGCTGCATGCGCTTTGTAAGGTACATGATGAAAGGGGCATTGTACTCAATAATTGGTCTTATAAGGAAAGACTACAAGGATGTTACAAACCTCCTTGTTCCTGGATGAGATACCCTTACTAATGAGGTGGGCCATGTAGACAGCTTTCCATACATCAAAGGCAATATGGTGATCAAAAGTCAGTTTGCTATCAACCTGGTTGCCCAAGTCCCTCACGTCTGACTGCGTGCTTAGGACCTAAAAGCACAGGAACTGGCAAGAAAACTGGAGAGTACCTTGAACTTCATATAAGAATACTAGGCTAACTGCCCTAAAGGGCCATTTAACCCTAGCCAATAATCCAAAGTGAGAATCAAACCCTACAGCTTGTGTCTGTAAGGTGAAGACCTTAACCACTATACCAAACCTTTCTTCAGGAATCCATTTGGGACATCAGTCCCAAATGGATTCCTGAAGAAAGCAAGAAGGACAGGACCCTGCGGAGGAATCAAAATGAGAAGTGGAACAACAGTACTAGGATTAGCTATCCCTCTACTAGGAGCAGAACACCTGGGCTTCCCTCTTCCAACTAGAGAAGCAAGAACACAAAGGTGGGGGGGGAGCCTTCCTCTTGAAGGGAAAGGTGCTCTCACTCTCTCCAACAGACAGAGGCATCTGGTAAGATAAGCCTCTCTTGTCAAAGGGGGCATCTTAGAAAAAGGTATCAAGTTCAACCACCACACCAGACATCTTGAACCAAGCCTATCTGTATACAGTGACCAATACACTAGAAAAAACATCCACAAGGCAGTGTTACACATGAGCAACTACTAAGAACAAGGAAAGGAAGGACAATCCTAGGAACAAAGATTCAATAAAGAATTACGGTACCCCAGCATTGATCTTAGAAGGAAGTACTGAAAGCTGGGTAAATTGATCGCACAGTTCAGAGCTCTAAGCCTGAAAGCAGACTAAAAATATTAAAAAGGAAGGACTAAAGGCTGGACGAATTGAAACCATATCCAAAAGACAATAGGATTTATATGGTTTGACGAAGCTAAAGTGAAAGAGCTAACCTTTTAATATTTCTTCCATTAAATTGTGTGTTTTATGGTCCCCTCTGCTCATGTTTTATTTTGTTGTTGTTTTTTTTCCATTTCAAATTAAAAACATAGTTCAGTGTTCTAAACTTAAAGGTGGCAGAAAAGTCAACCTTGAAAAAACTACAAACTTCAAAAGTTATTAAAAAAGCAACCTGAAAGGTTCATCAGCTCCTATAGAAAAGAATGTTTACTGTAACCCTCTGGTTCCTTGGCACAAGCCTTCAAAGGTGTTCACATTCAAAATAATATAAAAGATCCATTATAAGTAACTTACTAACACCAATCACATTAAAACCTCAATCAAAATTTAAATACACACTGCTCATTCAATCGGCAATGTTTAATGAGGGAATGAATAGAAGAGCCAAAGGACTGCAATAAAAGTTCTTTTATTTATGACCTGACACACCTTCTGGGGGGGGGGGGGTTAATACAAGAATTTACCTTCTTGTATAAGCTATACACAGCCTTTAACTACCATCCCTGATAGATGCGTAACACAGGAGACTACAGGGGATGACAGAGGCACAAAAAGTTCACATAAAAACAGCTTGTGGATGCTTAACAATGATATGAATCCCATGTACTGGGAAGCAAAAAAGCCCATCATTAGCCCCACTCACTGCAAGGTCTAAGGAGTGTGTGCACCTCCAGGTTTTCAAAATAGCACTTTAAAAAGATAACTCCAAGGAAGGGATGGCAATAAATGCCAGATGAGCCAACACCCAAGGAGGTCTCCTGGAAGATGGAGGAAGACATCAAGAAGTCCCACACTTCAGAAGAAGTACTACCTATGGAGTCTATGGATCCCAAGATCTTGCTGCCTTCAAGTATATAAACTTCCTCCCTAGCCTCCCAAAGGCAATTATTCCAGAAAAGGATCCTGTCATCTCTACTAGGTCTTAGAGCACGGCCATTCTGAGGCTTCGGCAGTCAATGGTCTCAGTGTGTTTGACTGATAAGGATACAGCATGCAATGAGGAAAGCCCTGTACCTGTTTTGGTTATGTAAACAAAGGCTCTCATATAATAAAGTCCTAAACACACAACTCAAAATCCCACCAAGTCAAAAAAGTGCCCAGTCACTCAAGCTTAAGCCACAAACCCACATGTAGGCTCACTCTGTGGCTCCTCCTCTTCTACAAAGGTTTTCCAGTCTAACAGCACAGAACAAAAGAACATAGGTGCAGAAGAATTAGCTCAAAAAATAGATCCATAAGTGAATAACTCAGGTGGCTATGTGGCCATTCCTCATGATTAGACTTGGCAATTAAGGGATCAAGTCAGTCAGGTAGGGGAATAAAATACAGTTGTGTAAAATCTTACTTGCCATAACAGTAAATGTCCTTTCCTTCACTGTTGCAGTATTCCTTACCAGTGGCAGGGAATCCAAAATCTAAAGCATACTGCAACCAGTGAATGGAAGGACATATTCCCAGGATGCAAGCAAAGGGTGTGCCCCTTCCAAATCTCATATCTAACAAAATCACAGATCTGGAAAACAACTCCCTGATAATCAAAGGTCATCTATTATCTCTGGAGGGACAGAGCACAACCCAGTCCTTGCAGAAAATCAAAAAGCACCAAAATCCAACCTATCCACTGGGCACAGATAAACCCTCTTGTTCAGTCTATGAAGAACCTTCTGCCACACTCCAGTGTAAACACAGTAGTAGAAAGAAAATAATTTTTCTTTTCACCACCAATAACGATCTAGATTCAATTTGTGTAGGTGGCAAAAACTAGTAGGCATTCGGTTAATACAATTCAGTACTTGGCATGTGTCATCAGAAAAGGCATCACAGGCATGCAGGCTTCCCTTGGTATGGGAACTCCAGAACATTAATACCAAATTCTGCATGGAAGAAAACTAGTACTCCTCAAGTGAAGGGGATCAAAAAGTCAGGCCAAATGTTACAGTGAGCACACATTTGGTTTATCTGTTACTGGAAGTCCTCCAAAATGGATTAACAGCTGGAAAATAAACTATCAGCTGTTAGAGGTCACAGCTGCAGAATGGCCAAAAGGTGAAAGTTCCAAAGGCCAAATCTTGCTGCATCAAAGTGCCAAAGAAAGTCCTACTGCTGGGGTTTCAATTCAAGCAGTAATTTATGAATTTGTCAAATGATTACCACATTTGAGCTTAGGGCATGACAAGTGTGGATGCTGGCCACTTTTCATATCCTTGACAGGATATAACCCATACAACACTGTAAACAGTGTTCTAATTTTGAACAACTGATCCACTCCTTTTAGCACAAAGGAGGGACAGGTTCAAAGGCTGTTCCTGACCTTATGAAAAAATAGAAAGTGCTCTCTACACACCGAGGGCTGCAGTTCTGAAATACTTCTAGCCGAGGTGATAGCAAGTTGGTTATCTGGGGCTGAAGAGCTACTTTCCAGGCAATCATGGCAAGCCTGCAAAAGGGATAAGTACAATTCCCCTTTGCTTACTGATGTACCATGCTATAGTCTTCTTCTTCTTTCGGCTTTTTCACGGTTAGGGGTCACCAAAGCAGATCACCTGTCTGCTCATGATTGGCATGGAGTTTTATGGTGTCGAGTTGCCAGCCCAGAGCCCTACCTTCTACAGAAGGCACACACATGCACGCACTCACGCCTAGGGCCAATTTAGAGTGTCCAATCCACCTACAGCATTGTCTTTGGGATCCGGAGCACCCAGAGGAAACCCATGCGACCACAGGGAGGACATGTGGACTCCGCAAAGAAGGCACCCCAGCTGAGGATCGAAATGGAAAACCTCTTGCTGTGAGGTGGCAATGCTAACCGCTTCACCACCGCGGCCGCCCATGTACCATGCTATAGTTATGTTGCAAAATCAAAATGTCAACTAATTTTAATTGAAGAACTGACTACTGTAAAAGAAATAAAATAACTGGATGTGAGATCCTTAAAAAAAGGAAAGAACAAATTAGAAGTAAATGGAATCTGTGGGAACAACATATACAAAATTATACACAATAATGTTCAGGAGAAGGAGTGGGGTTTAAGAGAAGGAAGGAATTGAACAATTTATGTAATGTTGGATTGAATGTTAATCCTGAAAACAGAAATGTGTATACTGCATGACAAAATATTACTTTTTTATTTTATATTAATATATGTATACTTATAGATATTTATAAAAAAACCTCACTAGAAATGCAGCAATATTAAAATACTATGGGATGTGTAAATCAAGATAGCCAACCAGCTGCTGAATGGTCAAAAGCATTTACAGCTGTATAAAAAGCAGAGATACGTAAATACAAGAGGGACTTTTTATCAATGGAGTATGATGTGAGAATTTCCATGAATTTTTACACAGTAAAGAATTTGGGTGAAAAAAGTCCATAAAACTTGACAAAGCAAATATGGAAATTATTTTTACAATGCATCTCCAAAACTGCAGAAGTATGTTCTGAAAGTGTAACACAGACCAGACAAGGAGAAGCAAAAGCTGTCAAGGTGTGTACAGCTCATTTACTAGAGAAGAGTGAATTATTACACAATTGCTAGTGGCAGAGGGAAAACCACTCATGAGATTCAATGATACCATTGCTGAAAGAAGTTACAAAGCAAGGAGAGTATCTGATCAAAATCACCAGTAAAGAAAAATTCAGTCTTATTTTCTTCTTTCAAGAAAGACACAAGTTGTGACCAACACAATGTTCAAAGCTGACAAAATAACAGTTCATACTCGTATATCCTCTTAATGCCTGAGAGAATAAATGAGCAAACCTGGGAAGTGTACAGGACAAAGAAAGGGTATGAGATATAAACTACTGGCCAGGAATATTTATTCTAAGAACTCGGCTAGTTAAGAGTAGTACCATATGCAATGTACACCATAAAAAACAATTTAAATAAAAAGTTAAATGATATCTCCATGGTCATCCAGGAAGCGAAAAGCATCATCATCCACAAAGTGCAGCACACAAATACTTCTTTTAGTTAAAAAAAAAATTTGTACCTTAAATCCACAGATGATTACTCAATGTTCCCTGAAATAATAAAAAAATTGACAAACACTACAATGCAAGCGTGATTAGTGCCATGAAAACATATCTTCTTAAGAAAGAGGATGCCAGGTGCTATTTCATCTGACAATGGTCAATACAAAAGTCAGGAATGCAGAAAGTACAGCTGTGTAAAATCTTACCGTAACAGTAGATGCCCTTCTCTTCAATGTTGCAGTACTCTTAAACCTTAGGGGATCTCCTGCCAAGGGTTGTCCAACATCCAGTCAGTATACCAAAGCTTTCAGATTTTGTATGTGCCCTATGTCACAAGCATGCTTCCCACACTGGACGCAGGCCATGAAGGTATGGACACGGTTACACAGAACTAAATTGTCCCAATAGAGAACAGCCTCAATAGGACAAAAAAGAGGCTATGGACATCCAAGTGGAGAAAATGCAGTAGGAAAAAAGGGGGACCCTCGGCCACAAGGGCAACTATATAAAAACCCAAAAGAAAAAGGGGGTGGAGGGAGGGAACGAATACTGCAACAGTGAAGAGAAGGACATCTGCTGCTACGGTAAGATTTTACACAACTGCACTATGTCATTGCTACAGTAATAAACAGCTGGGAGAGTACAAAAGCTCAATCAAAAGAGTGGGAGATGGAAGACTGGGAAAAGCCCTCAACAAACCCATGCAGGACAGCACTAGCAAAAATTGCCCCGGATTCTAGAAACCATATCCAATTTATAATGCTTAGTAAAGGTATGCATGGAGGACCAAGTAGCAGCTTCAAGATGGAATTGGTGCCCAAACCCTTGAAGAAAGCACGGGAAGAAGCAAATGCCCTAGTGGAATGAGCTCTAACTGAAGTAGGCAGGCACTTGCTTTGAAAAGAACAAAAGAAAATGGCCTAAGATATCCAAGAGGGGATGGTTTGCTTTGAAATGGCTAAACTCAAAGTCCTGGGATGAAAAGAAATATAAAGCTGGTCAGACTTACAAATGCTCTTAGTTTTATTCAAATACTTGAGCTGTTTGTGCAAATCCAAGGTATGCAGGACCCTCTCATTAGCAGATAATGGAGAAGGAAAAAAGGAAGGCAGTTGTACTGCCCGATTCAAGGACAACTCATTAACCTTGGATATAAAAGAAGAATTAGTATGAGGAGACACCCTGTCTCTGTGAAAAAAAAAAAAAACAAAAAAGGAGGAATGGCCATAAAGGAATGACGCTCAGAACCCCTCCGAACAGAGGTAAGGGCAAGCAACAAGACAATCTTCCAGGTACAGCGTTGTAGAGAAGCAGAAACTGCAGGCTCAGAAATAGCATGGGTCAATTTTTCCAAAACAAAATTAAGGTCCCAAGGAGGAGGAATAGGTTTCCTTGGGGGCCTAATATGCAAGGCATCTTTAATAAACTGTCTGACCTCAAAACAGGAAGCTAAAGGAGGATTCAAGGGCAGAGAGGCAGAAATAGCTGACAAATAGGCCTTTACAGAATAATAGGCCAAACAAACTGTAGCAACTCACACAAATAGGAGGGGACCAGAGAGAATTCCACTGAGAAAATTCCTGGCTATGAGCATGGCACTAAACCAAAAATCTTTTCCATTTTTAGACATACGAAACTTTCTGGATGCAGGTTTTCTTGTCTCCTGTAAAACCATGAGCATATCCTCAGAAAAGAAGTGCCTGAAAGGGATCAAAACACCATCACCCACAGTGTCAGTTGAAGAATGGGCAAGTGAGGATGAATAAGTGACCCCTTGTCCTGTGTGAGGAAGTCCAGGCGGTGAGGTAACTTGTGGTGATTGCCTCTGGCCAGATGCATTAAGTGGGGGAACCATTGCTGTCTTGGCCAAAAGGGAGTCACTAGCAAGACTTCTGGGGAGTCCAGCTGCATCTTCTGTGGGACTCATAAGTAGAGGAACGGGAAGGAAAGCACAGAGAAACATTGCCTTCCAAGGAACAAAATGGTATCCGTCTTCCACGCCAGATGGCAAGGCACTCTGGAACAGAAAAAAGGGAGATGCCTGTTCAGAGCGGAGGAAAAAAGAACTACCTAAGGATTACCCCACCGATGGACTATGTCCAAAGACACATCTCTGTGAATCATCCATTCGTGAGCCTGTGTTTTGGACCTGCTCAAAGACTCTGCCACTAGATTGTGTTCTGAAGGAATATACACCTCCTGAAGAGTTAGCGGATAACTGATAGCAAGATCCCAGGTCTAAAGTGCCAGCCTGCAAAGAAGATAATACTTTGTGCCCCAAAACATACACAAATTGGTTCAGCAATATCCATATTTATAAGGACTTGATAAAATGAAGTATTTTAGGAGTATGGATTAAAAATGATTCCACTGAGGCAACTAAGGATATGTGGGAAGTGACTAAACAAAGGATAATATAAAAACTGAGAAAATGGAAGCTCTTTTATATGGATATAGATAGTAAGATACAAGCAGTTAAAATGTTTTTAGTCGCTTTAGTCTTATACACAGCTCAGGCATATTTTTATCATGCAGAGGAGAATTTGTAGATAGCAATTAATAAACAGCTGAAGGATTTTGTCTGGGAGGGGAAGACAGCAAGAGTCAAGTAGGATAAACTAATTCCTCCAATAGAAGAATGTGGCTTGGGATTACCCAATCTGAAGGGGTATTTCAGAGCTACACAGTTAAGGCTTCTATATATAGCACAAGCAGAAACCTATAATTCATGGTGGAAAGGGATGATGATGAAACACGGGAAAGCTCAAGAAACAAGGAGAAACTGGGACTTTAGATGGAGATCTTTAAGGAGAATATGAATATAATATTTTGTATGATTATTGTTAAAGTAGCAGAAAGTATTCTAAGAACTAAGCCAACACAGGAATGGAGGAAGGAGATTCTGATGATATGGATGACTGCAATTAGGGATACAGACAATAGGCAAGAGGGGCCTGGAATTTATTGGAGAAAACTGGTAAAGGAACCAAGGTATTAGGAGGAAATAATTTGAGAGGGAAAGCTAATAGAATGGGAAGAAGCCAAGAATTTATTTGGACTACAGGTTAGAGATTGCCTTCCATATCAAGGACTGATATTAGAGTCTAGGCAAAGAGAAAGAAAAAGGGGGGGGGGTCCTAAACAAAAGACCAGCACTGGTAGGATTTTTAGTAGACTCTAAAACATAAGCTGCCATTAAAAAAGGAATAATCAGTACATCATATATAATATTGCATGATAACTATAAGAATGAATCAGAGGAGGTTAGAAAGGATTGAGAAAAGAGATTCACAAGGAAACAATGTGGGGATATATGTATGTCTCCCAAATGTGCAACAAAATAGATGATTTAGGATTTTTGCTTGGAAATGTTTACATATATATTTTATGCCCCAAGTAGACTCCAGAGAATTTTTCCTCAGGTAGAGAACAAATGTTGGAGGTGTGATGGGGAAGAAAAAGGTAATTGGGGACATATTTTCTGGGAGTATACGAGTAGGCAGACTTAGAAAATTTCCTGCAGACTACTCTGTTGGAGATACTGGGTGAGCAAGTTGGTGTAATTAGGGAAATTATTTTTCTAAGCTAGGATACAAAACAGGAAGGCCTTGAGGAGTCTAATTATGGTGGCTGCCAAAAAAGCAATTACTAGAAAATGGAAATCAAACTCTAAACCAACTGTACTAAAAGTACTGAATATAGTAACAGAGGAAACAACTGGAAATGGGAACTTTAAAAAAGGGTAGGAGCAAATTACATAAGAACAAATGGGAATTGTGGGAACAATACATAAAGGGGAGGAATGAGGTTTAAAAGTAGGCAGGACTTGAATGAGCTATGCAAGGTCTGGCTGGCAATGGTTGGGTAGATTATAAGTGATGTATAATGTTTGCAACTAGGATTATACCCATGTGATTTGTGATGTAAACTGCTTGCAGCTCGGATTAAGTCTCTAAAACCAGAATCCATGAGGCCACCTGGTAGAAATAATACTGCCTGAAGGACTTTCCACCCAGACTTTGGCTAAAACTCAAGTTGGAAAGGAAAATAAGCAAACTCATCAAAATGAGAAGTCTCTCATGACAGGGAGGAGGAGGCATTCAAAGTTTCATAATATTCACATGTACTGCGCAAGGAAATACTTGAAAAAACAATAGGTTTGGCTAAAAAAAAAAATTGTGGCAGGACGCCTTATCCTGCATATAACTTATAATAATTCTGACACAGCGCAACCTTAGGAGCCAGTAGAAAACTTCCTTACACTCAAAAGTTCCATGACCTCAAAGCATGCAACTAAAATATGTTCTGTTATTTGTGGTTCACTAATTACATTTCACTAATTACATTTCAAATAAAGTCATAGCAATAAAATCAAAGTATACTGACATCTACCAGTCATTCTCCTATGTTCTGAAGAATCAATCCAAAGCGTGGAAGAAATTTTATGCTTTCTTATCAGTAAAAGAGATCTCCTTGTGGCAGACTCCATCATTGAAACAGAATTTCAGCATGATATCAGCAGATAAGACGGACTGAAGATAGGCCTAAGCTGTAATGTAGAGCCTCTGTCAATGGGTCTGCTACTCCATGGACATGGACAACTCCAAGGTACTTGCCACTGTTAACAGAGAGTAGCACCTGAAGGGTCTCCTTGCAGTTGGGGATATAAAATATAACATACAAGATATGATACATGATCACGTCTTGTTTATTAGACATACTATACCAAAGAAAGGCTGTCTTACATGATCAAGTTTGGTTTAGTGGGTCAGGGCCACAGACCACAAAGTGAAAAGAATGGCCATAAGCTCCATGACACTTCTAAAAAGGTGTCTTTCCTAAGGACTCCATGTTCCCTAAACGGACGTACGTGTTTCAGTCCATAAGACAAGTGTCTGCTGTGAGAGAATCAGCTGGACAGGGCAGCAAGAAATGGGATAACATCTGAAGGCTATTTGATAAGGGCCATACAGTAAAGTAGATATGAAGGTATTTATACAAACAGAAAATTGAATAAGAGGTAAAGACTCCGCAAGTATTGATTCAGATTTTAGAATATCCACTACTGGACTTGTACATGCAGGTGGGTTGTAGCAAAGCAGTGTGTGACAGTCTACCATGTATCCCAGAAGCTAAAGAAGAAGATAGGCATAAACCCTTCACAACACAATTACCCATTCCACCAGGTAATGAAGCTCCCCCAGTCTTTCTGGTAAAAGGAATGCTTGGTTCACGTTAAGTTAAAGAATGCTCAGGAAAGTTGGAGGTACTGGGCTGCACAAAAGGAAGACGTGCCTCACCTGATGGAAACTACCAATTGTTATATTTGACAACCTGGAAGTACAGTAAATCACAGCATTTCTGCACACTTAAGTTTGTCAAAACAAATCCCCACTAATTGGTACAACTACAGTAAAAGACTACTGTATAAGCACTAAGGGTATTGCAGCTGGACAGAGGGAAACATGGGCTAAGACACATTTCCCAGGGCTGTAACACTAGAGACTCTTTGAAGTCTTGTGTTTTGTGGCATCATAAAAGTAATCATTCTGGGACATCCGTCTCAGAAGTGTGCTTTTAGTGGCATCCAAGCCAATCTCTTTTCATTCTACTGTTGGCAATCAATGCTTGAAGGGTATGGTGCCTAGCATCTGAGCCAACCTCCAACCCTATTACTGGTGGCATATCAGCCTGCTATTCTATAGTATACTGTGTTTTAGTCTTTGCCATTCATTAAGCCCTCATTCATATTATATGAAACTCATGAAATGCTCTCTTACTATGGTGACTGTGTACTGACCCAAACTACAGTTGTGTAAAATTCTAGGATCTTACTGTGTTCAATTTATACTGCCTTTTCAGCCCTCATACTATTGTTATAACAGCGACTGGTGCTGTACCAAACTAAAGCTGTGTACGTCTCTTAGAGTAGTCTTATTACATAATTTCTCCTCTGTAATTTCAAGTATTTTCTGCATGAATATTCTTGCATTTTTGTCTCACTTCCAGAGCACTGTTTATCAAACCAAAAATACCTTCTCTGCTTATTGACTACATCGGTTCAACACATCATTCCTGACATCTGTAATTCTAATCACCTAAAAAAACATGAAGTCCTGTCTACCTCTATCCCCTCTGTAGCTAGCCTCAGTGCAGTAAGCATTGTCAGACATGTGAAAACTGCCTAATGCTCACCAGTATCCATCTACTACTGGACTAACATGGCAAAAGTTGTGAGCAGTAAGATTATATCACAGGGTGACTCTCACTTACACAGATGGTTGGTAAGCAACACAAACTTACACATAACATGACAAGATCACAATAACATACAATGTGCCTGTAAAACGCACTCCGCAAACCTATAAGAATTTGGATTAAAGAGCCTTGGCAGCAAACTGCTAACACAACTTTATGATACTCCTGTAACTCTGAATGACTACACTACAAAAACCTTCTACTGCCACAAAAAATGTGTGTCCAAGCAGAAATATCATAATAAGTGATGACTCCGTCATCAGGCACACAGACTACACTCAACAGCTAGACAAAGACATGACAGCTCCCCTTCTGAAGCCAAACTCTGTGATGTCATGCGAAGGCTACAGTCTCTCAAACAGGGTAAACTAAGACTTACCATCCAAAGTTGGTTCACAGAGGTGTGAGTGACCTGGGGTGCTCAACCCAAAAGGACACGCAGAGAACCATTAGGGCTTGTTATGCATGTGTCAAATGCAGGAAAAGACCTGCCCTGACCAGAATCCTACTCGCACTCGGAATAATACCCAGACACAAAGAGAAGATTAATTGGCTAAGCAGCTAGTGTCATTCTAGGGCTTTAGTAGGTGTCAGCTTGGAATAAGATGATGTGCAGCACAGATTCCTTTACAAAGATGGATTGTACCCTTCACTCCATGGATTCTTCATACTGGTCAAAGGACATGCTCTCCCCACTGTGCCTCCAACATAACTGACCACATCAAGGTTATTCTGCTTAATGACAGAAATCTTAAGAAATTACTAGATCCTGAAGCCCTGGCCAGCAATTGGAATACACCCGTAACTGCACTGTAGAAGAAGCTTTGTTTCATTGTAAAAACAGTACTCCTTCTTTACTAGGTTTCAAAGACTATTATGCATTCACACCGGATGGAAACTGCAGGGGAGTATCAGTATTTGTTAGACATAATTATTTCTACTTAGATTCCCTAAGATGCAAAAACAGAACTTACTCAACTACAGATTATCCTAAACAAGACCAAGTTTCAGTTTATTGCCCACTATGGAGTTCTACACAATACTCCAGATGACCATGAAAGATTTCTAAATGTATTTAGCGATTTATCCACAGAAAAAAAAAATTAAAGGGGATCTAATAAAAACAAATACCTTTCTGATGAGTGATTTCAATTATCATGCAATTAACTGTCTCATCTATACATAAGAAAAGTTGGATACTGCAAAAGATTGCTAGACTCAGTAAATACTAATTCCCTTGTAGGAACAGTTACCCAGTTCACTAATGGGTCAAAAACTTCTTGACCCCATCCTCACTAACACTGCACCCGACTTGCACTACTTCTTTAGTCTCTCTTCTTTAGGGCATTTAAACTCACCACAATGAACACCTCTACATTCAAGGAGTTTAAACAGACAACCTTATTAATACTTCTGCAAGATTTCCAGCCCTTATGTTGCCTCAGCTGTCAATTACGTCAATGCATTTTACTCCAATCTAATAAACAGCATAAACCGAGCAGCCCAATTATTCGAGGAGTGTAAACATAAACCACCTTTGTGGAATGTCAACACTAATAATCTGTACAATAAAATGAAAAAGCTAATTAATAAAGACTCCATCAGGGTTGGGAGGGTGGCCTAATGGTTAAGGTGTTTGCCTTACAAACACAAGGTGCAGGGTTTGAGTCTCACAAGGAATAATTACTAGGCTTACAATGGCTCGCAGGGGCAGTTAGTCTAGTACTAACCTATAAATCAAAAAGATGAGCAAAAATCTAAAAAAAAAAAAGAGCAAATAAATCAAAGCAGAACACAAACTAAAATTAGCATCCAAAACCAATAATAATCATAAATCCTTCAACTACTTCAGATTAATAAATAACCGTTAGAGTGCTCTGAATTTATTCATAAATGGCATTAACTGCTCCAGCCCTAAAACTATGGTTAATACACTTGCAGATAAATTTACTGCCACCTGCACACCAGAAGCAGTTACTGAAATCCTACAAATTCCTGCATCCACCCCCAAAAAATTATTATGGAACATGCCCTCACTCTACTCTCTAAAGGTAAATCCACATCTCGGGGTCATGACAATATATCTGTCTGGTAGTAAGTCACTTCATAAAGGGTGCTCAACCTCAGAACCATCTGCCTAATAAGCCTAATTTGCAAAGCCATAGAACATAATGTCACTTCATAAGCTCCTATATACAATAAATCTTATTGCTCTAGAACGGCCAAGATCTAAGCTCTCAAAATTTAACTGCAAGATTTCTAACCTCCATGTAGTTTCAACTGTCAGTTAGACCAAGTAATGTCACTCCCATCTAACAAACAGCATAAACAAAGCAGTCCCAATCACTGAAGTTGTAGATAAGCAGCCATGCATTTCATGACACACATCAGGATCTGACCAAGCCTTTGATACTAGCCACTATGAAGGAAATGTAAATAAGCTTAAATTCCTAACTGGCTGGATAGCATACTCACTGAGAGACAGAACCCACATTCTCAAAGTAGCAGGTGCCATCCCAGAATGCATAAATCTGACTACCAGTATTTGTCAGGGTTCAGGAGTGGGACCTTTCTGTTTGGTATCTACTTCTTGGACCACCAAACAACTTATCTAGACATATAGCTAACAAAATGAGCCCATGACTGCAAGCTAAGTGTTGTCATCTACTCAGCATATGATACTGTGCTACTATATCAAAGGATAAACTATACATATCAATAGTATATTAAAAATGTATTAAATGCAAATAAGTGTAGCAATGTCACCTTTGGTAAACAAGCCTCAAAGGCAGCATAACCAGTACCGCACTACATACTGATAGAGTTGTCAGTATACTCGGTAACTTAACAGACACCAAAATAATTGCCAAAAAATACTTCACTCTCTCCAAATTAATAACTAAAGGTATATCAATCCAAGCCAAAATTACGTTTTCATTCCTCTATACTGTGCCCGGATCACAACAACTATAGAATATAAATACTATTTTAGTATATATCTAACCAAACACATTATGCAGCAAGAAAGACTCCAGATATTCGTAAATAAAATGATAGCTGCCTAAAGACACTCACCTACCAAGACATGCTCAAAGTCTATCCCCAATCTCTCTCTCTTACAGACTCCTATACAGTGATTCACATCTAGAGCATTCTATGCTATTAAAGACCCACCACTCCTTAATCACCAATACATCAACAAAACAAATGGCTCCACAAAGATTCAAAGTAAAGAACTGAATCTCCAACAGCGAATAAACAAACAATATACAATTCAACTTGAGCATAATTTGTGAACCTTTACTTCAGAAACTTGACTTACTGATTTGGTTTTGACCAAGAACCATCTCATGCCTGCACTCTGTACTAATTAAGAGTAATCACTCTATTTCAAACAAGAAAACCAACTCCAGAATTATTGCAAGTCCCCTACTTTTGCCAGGTGATTTTCCTAATTCTTTAATTTGTAACATAACAGTTAGGGTAAGTGCCAACCAAGCACAAACAGTTTAATGTTTCAACATAAAATAAGTCCTTTCTTTTACAGCACAGGTCCACTTCCTTCTATTAACCTGTGCTGAATATCATTAATATAAGCGTTATAACAGACAAAGCAAGTAGCATACTGCTTTTTTATCTCTGTCATTTTCAAACACACACACACACCCTTATTTTATTTTCCTTTCATGCAGTCTGTCATAAACTGATAAGTTTTCACTGCACATTCGCTTACACAAAGAAAAATGAATTTAAAAAGAAAATACATTTTCTTTACTTCACTACCAAAGCAGCTTGAGCACAACTCTCAGATGACCTGTAATCATCATTAACAAAGCGACAGGTAAACAAACGCAATCATTCAAAATAAAGTATCTTTACAATGAACATTTCCTCCAATAGAATCCTACTCTCAACTAGTACTCACTGTTAGTCTCAGACTATCATGTTAGCTACCAATTGTTTAATTGTCATTACTGTAACCACTGTTGTTTATTTATCTGTATATATTCATTACAACTTGATCTTTATGTATTCACTTGAGTGCTTGTAAAAGGTGATATTCTGTAACTGGAGCTTAACTCTCCGGGCCTCTGCTGAAGATGGACCCGTGTCCAGTCAGACTTTCCCGGTAAACAAACGTAAAATAAAATAAATAAATAAATTTATAGCTTTACGGAACCTTCTGAGCATAAATGCTTGATTGTCAACATAGTCTCTCAATGGAAAATAGCAAGACTTGGTTCACAGTCAACAACTCCTTTCACCACCAATGTCATGTCAAGGCTCAGAAAAAAAAAAAAAGTCTGTTAACAGTACATTTTGTTTGTCAACATAATCACTGGTCTTTCCATTTCATTAATTTGGCATGGCTCTGAAGCAAGCGCAGTCAGGTTTGTATTTGTTTCTCAACCTTTGCCAACCTTCTAGCAACAATGAATGCATCCTTGCGTGCTGATCGTTTCCCTCTGTGACTCTCTTATCCTTATTTATTCATCTTTTTTGTCCTTGGACCTGGTTGCGCAAGGTATTACACCCTGTAGTTATTTTTAAACAACAGATTGCCTGGTGTAGCTCCAAAAGTATACTGAATGGGTACCATGTGGGATCTGAACCATGAAACTTCAAGTTAACCCCTACGGACTTTTCAACCTTAACTGCATTGTCATCATTCTGGACAGAGTGTTCTACAAGCCCAATATCTTGTTGCAGGTGAAGTCACTTTTCTGACTACGGCTCCTTACACTTACACAATTCTTAAACTTGGTGACTGCTAAAAGATGGACTACTACCTGTCTTGTCTTCTGTAATTACAAAGCATCAAGAAATGGAATTAATGCATGCAAGGAAATGAAAGTACTGGTTCTATCCACTGGAAACCTTGAGTAGCCAACAAAAACAACCAATAGGTAATCTTTGCTATATATCATCACAAAAAAAAAAAATCAATACTCACTCAATCAGCTATAGCCTTTTTTTTTTTTTTTTAAAGAGAGTTCAGATATTTGGATAATGCTTTGTTGGCTTGTGTAGTCGGACACAGTGAAGAAACTTTTAATATTTCTTGCACTGTGTCATCTATATATAGATACCACACTTTCTCTCATCACAGATTCTGTGTTGACAACCCCCAAACATCTTTTGTGCATTTTCTATATTTTATCTCTGGGGTTCTAGGGAAACAACAGGTTTAGATCCTTTAAGTAAGCATTTACCCAGTCTCTGAAACTGTTATTTCTAATGGACATTTCTCTAATTGTTTTAAATGCTTCCACATTAGGACTGTAATTACTCACCTTTTGCCAAGTATTATAGATGTAGCATTTCTTTATTTTTTTGTTAAAAAGGATTTCTGTCTGTGTCTCTCAACACATATATGCACAAAGTACACTTGTGTACACTTACCATAAATGTAGATGCTCGAGCGTATTCATTGTTGCAGTCATCACACTTGGGTTATCTACCTGCAGGAAGCCCTCAGTCGGCCCGAATACCAGAGACTTATTATTTCTGCGTCAGATGCTGTCGCTCCAGGACTGACATCAGGTCGTCAGGGGTATAAAAACAGGCAGCCAATGCCACTACATCAGTTTCTCTTGCCCCAAATGTCAGGAGCCCTCCAAATAGGGAACTAAGTTATGGTGGGGAAAACACCACCAGTAAAAAGTAAATACCAATACCAATACCCCTGAAAGGGGTGAATAATAGCCATAGAGAGGAGAGAGAGAGAGAGAGAGAGAGAGAGAGAGAGAGAGAGAGAGAGAGAGAAACCAGGAGGCTGGAGGGAGGGAAACCAGGACTGCAACAGTGAACACACTCGAACATCTACATTTATGCTAAGTATGCATAACTGGACTATGTTCTTCATTGTTTCACTGTTACAGTCATCACACTTGGGTAGATTCCCACACTGAAGAAGGGTGGAGGCAATCAAGACGAGTTAGGGCTGGCTAGTATGCCCTGCAGGACTGCTGTTGCAAAACCTGCCCTGGATTTGGAAAAGATAGGCAAGTGGTAATGCTTGGTGAAGGTGTGTACAGAACTCCAGGTAGCAGCTTCCAGGATATCCCTGGTAGGGACTCCCCTGAGAAATGCTGTAGAGGTAGATGTTGCCCTACTGGAATGTGTTCTGACCCCCTGAGGGGTTGGTTTCCCATGGTGCTTGTAGCAGAAATGGATGCAGTGTGCTATCCATTTGGAAATTGTTTGTTTTGAAATGGCCTTGCTCTCTGCCCCTGTTGCAAAGCTGACTAGTAAATGGTCAGATTTTCTGAAGGGCTTAGTCCTATCAAGGTAGAATCTGAGCTGTCTTGTGCACGTCCAAGGAGTGCAGGATCCTTCCCCTTTATTTTGAGGATTAGGGAAGAAAGTTGGCAAATGGATGGATTGGTTGAGAGCCACACTGGACACCACTTAAGGCATAAAAGAAGGGTTAGTCCTGAGGGAAACCCTGTCAGCATGGAAAATAATGAAGGGTTTCTACAGCCATAACTGCTTGTAGCTCACTCTTCTAGCTGAAGTGATGGCCAGAAGCAAGGCTGTTTTCCAAGAGAGGGATTTTAACTCAGCTGACACAGCAGGTTCAAAGGGGGGAAGCGTGAGCTTTTCCAGTACAAAGTTAAGGTCCCAAGCAGGGTTGGGTGCTCTCCTTAAGTTGTTAGCCCCTCTCAGGAACTGTTCAATAAGAGGGTGTGAGAAGAGATGTGGCTCAGTGTTGTAATGAGCTGAAATGGCAGAAGCATGTATCTTAATGGAGGAGAAAGACAGGCCTTTGTGGAGCAGATCTGCTAAGTAATCCAGGATTAGTGGCAGGGAGGGTACAGTTGTGTCCTCTCCTTTAGATTGTATCCAGGAGCAGAACCTTATCCACTTATCAGCATAGGATTTTTTGTACTGGGTCTTCTGGTTTCAAGAATGATGTCCAGCACCTGCTTGCTTAGGGTTGCTGGGGAAGAAATTAAGGAATAAGCCATGCTGCAAGATTTAGGGTTTGTAGTTGTGGATGCAAAATCTGTCCCTCCTGCTTAGAGAGCAGGGTTGGGTTCTGGTGTAGGTGCCAGGGTGGCACCGGTAACAGGCTGCGCAGGAGTGGGTACCAGTGCTGGCATAGCCAGTCTGGAGCAATCAGAATTGTCCTTGGTCTGTTCTGTCTTATCTTGAGTAATACTCATGAGAGAAGGGACAGAGGGGGAAAGGCATAGGCTGAGAGATTCCCCACTGAAAAGAGATGGCATCCACTTTCCAAGCCCTGCTGTGAGGATTCCTGGTACAAAATTTGCTAAGCTGGTGGTTGTAAGGGGAGGCAAAGAGATCCACCTCTGGGGTCCCCCATTTCTGAATCAGACTGTTGAAGGTGCTGGGCTCCAATTGCCATTTGTGTGGGTCTAGGAGATTTCTTCTTAAGTCGTCTGCATGTGAATTTTGTTTGCCTGGCATGAACTGAGCTTGCAGATGGACTTGCATGTCCAAGGCCATGTGCCACGGGGCCATGAGTAACCTGCAGAGTGGGTAGAAGTGTGTTCCCCCCTGTTTGATGTACCACATAACTGTGGTGTTGTCTGCTTTTATTATCAGTTGTCCTGGAAAGAGAAGGGGACTGAAAGCTGTCAGGGCATTCTGCACAGCTAGCATCTCTTTTTGGTCGAAGTGCAGATTAATTTGACTTGGGCTCCAGTGTCCCTGAATGCATTTGCCGTCCATGTGTGCTCCCCAGGCATAGTCTGATGCATCTGTGGTTAGGGTCTGGGCGGCATGGGGTTGAGAAAAGGGCAGCCCCTTGTTGTGGTTGCATGCTTCTGCCCACCAAAGGAACGCTGTCCTTAGACAGGGTATGATAGGAATGACAGTTTCCAAGTCCTGAGAATGTTGGCACCAAAGACTTTTTAAATACCAATGAAGTTTCCTTGCATGCAGTCTTGCATATGGAATTAGCAGTATACATGAGGCCATGAACCCTAGGGCCTGCAGTATTTTTCTTGCAGATAGCTGGGTTCTGATGGCCATTTGTTTGAAGTAGGCTGTTGGTAGACCTGTTTTTCTGAAGTCAGGAATGCCATCTGGGATGCTGAGTCCAAGCTTGCTCCCAGGAATACAATTTTTTGACTGGGTACTAGTTTTGTTTTTCATTGATGGTGTACCCCAAGGAAGTGAGAAGGTGTTTTACAAATGCCAGGTGCTGCAACAGGAATTCCTGACTGTCTGCCTGAATCAGGCAGTCGTCTAAGTACGGGTAAATGTGGATATTTCTCTGCCTGCAGTATGCAATGACTGGAGCCAGGCATTTTGTGAAAACTCTGGGTGCAGTAGATAAGCCAAAGGGAAGTGCAGAGAACTGATAATGCATAGATCCTGGTCTGAAACTTAGATGCTTCCTGCATGACTGCCTTATCGGTTGTGCACAGAGGGTTCTTTTAAGTCTAGGGTGACTAACCAGGCATCCTTGGCTAGCATAGGAAGAAGCTGTTGCAGGGTAAGTATTTTGAATTTTGGTACCACCAGGACGGTGTTGAGAATTGAAAGATCCAGGATTGGTCGCCAAGAGCCCTCTTTCCTGGGTACCAGAAGAGTCTGGAGTAGAATCCTTGACTCCTCTGTTCTACTGGAACTGGCTGAAAAGCTCTGATATTGAGTAGGGAAGCTATTTGGTTTTGAGCCTCTGCCCACCGGTTTGGAGGGAGGTCTGGAAACGCGCTTGGGGTTGGCAGTGAACAGAAATAAAATCTGTACCCCTGGGCTACAAATGTTGAGGACCCACTGGTCCTGTGTAATGGACATCCAGTTTTTTTGCATGAAGGGCGAGTTTTCCTCCTAGGGGCACAAACAATTGGGCAGTGCTGGGAAGTGGAGTAAGTAAGTCATTGTGAGTTTTTTCTGTAGGGAGGTGGCTTACCACTCCATGACTTAGGGGTGGGGGCACTCCATTGCTTAGATCTCTGCATACTCAGAGACTGAAATCTGGGTGGTCTGTTTCCCCTGGGTCTGGTTTGACAAGGCCTGGAGGGGGCTGGAAAGGACCATTGTTTGGAAGGGCAATGCCTACTGAATCTAGGGGGGTGCAATTGTAAGAATTCTTTAACAGTCTGCATAGACTTAGCTTTTTCTTCCATCTTTTTAAGAACATCTTCTGCTTTGGTGCCAAACTGTCCTTGTTCAAAGGAGCATCTAGTAACTTTAACTTGACATGGTCTGGCAAGGTCTGTTCCTTGAGCTAAGCATGTCTTCTCAGTACAGAGCCAGTGACTGCTGCCCTGCAAGATGCTTCTAGGGCGTCAAAGTCATCAAAGCGACACTGCAAAGTATGCTTGTTGACTTGGCTTGCAGAATGCATAAGCTCTTGCAATTTTTTTTATTTTCTGCACAGTCTGTAAAGGTTGCCACTTTTTGTTTAAGTTACATAATATGTTGCTGGTACTTCAGCATGTGAAACTGACAATTCAATGCCCTAATAGCAAGAGTAGCAGAGGTATATACCTTCTTACCCCCATCTATCCAAAGCTCTGGAATTCCTGTCCGAAGGGGTGGGATTCTTGGCTGTAGCTACCTTGATACCTTTAGGTCCCTGGGAAATGATCTCTGGGTCAGCAGTAGGATTCTTGAAAAGAAATTTGTGAGTAATAGGTACGCTGTAGTACCTGTCTGGTTTCCTAGGGGCAGGAGGTAAAGTGTCAGGAGCAAGACTGGATTCCATAAAAAACATAATCAACAATATCCAGGACGGGGTGAATTGCTAATTGTGCTGCGGCAACTCTTGAAATTCTCTGAGTCTCTTTTTGGACTGAGGATAGTCTTGGCATTCCCAGTGGAAATGCTCTCTTAAGGTATGCAAGGTTTCACCAAAGGAAAAATCCTCTGGATGGGAGGCAGCGGGAATGGATTCCTCTGCATCTGAATCCTCATAAGCATACACAGGCATGTATTCATAATCATAAATCTCAGAGTCATCGGACTCTTGGTCTGTAGAAGCTGTAGGGGACTGGTCTCTCTCTTAGCAGGGGAAGGCTGACTTCCCCTAATTAGCGTAATAAGGTCTTCGGCTATTCTAAGCATTTTTTTTGTGGCATGGGAACAGGTGCATGCAATTTGGTCATTGGTTTTCTAGGCATAGTGCATACTCTGAGCCTAAGAAACTCAGTAGTTTTGGTTAAAAAAGAAGTTGTCAGTTTGAGTCGAACATTGGTTGAGCGAAGAAGTGCCTCAGAAGCCGGTGCCTGCACAGCGGCTCCGGACCCATCCAAGGTAGAGATCCATAGTCGAAGAAGAGTCTCACAGCATACCAGACTCCGAATGGGTCTTGATAGAGGCCTGCAAATCCAATGCAGTGAGCATCAGGGGCTGTGAAAGAGCCCGAGTACCGGCAGACTGGTGACTAGCTTAACAAAAGCGTCAGCAGTAGCTTTGGACCTATGTGGTCTGTCAAGGAACGTCATGGTCTGGGCCTAAACAGGTGACGCAGTAAGAATGAAAATCTCTGTGAGGTATTTTCTTTCCACAGGCAAGATAATTGTTTACTTTTTCTGACATCGGTTAGAGCAAGAAAAAAGGATCCCCAACGGGGTACTTAGCTTTAGAAGACTTCAGGATTATTCAATTCGTAAACGAAAATTCAGGTAGCGGCTAACCGGCACTTGCGAACTGCTTCTGCTTCGGGCTCCTCAGCAAGAAAGACTGATGTAACGGCGTCGGCTGCCTGTTTTTATACCCCTGACGACCTGACGTCAGTCCTGGAGCGACAGCATCCGATGCAGAAATACTAAGTCTCTGGTATTCGGGCCGACTGAGGGCTACCTGCAGGCAGATAACCCAAGTGTGATGACTACAACAGTGAAACATGAAGAACATGCTCATTCCAGAACCATGTTCATAAAATCATCTGTTGCTCTAACATCTTTATTTTTTTTTTTAATTCTTCTTTTCAACACACATGGTGTCTTGACACATTGTCAGCAATACTGCCATTCGCCTTTTATTCTGTACTACAATATGTTGTAAATGGAGATTTAATTTGGGATTGATAAATACAGTTCAAATGTCTGATCTGGGATTAAAAGGTGTAGATATGGAAATGATGCATGCCCAGATAAAAGCTAAAGCCTCTCTCTCAGTTTGGTAACTGACTTTCAAATGTTTATCAACTCTGGCAGAAAACAGCAGACAGAGATGATAAACTAAACTACCTTCAACCTGTAATTCTGAGTATGACTTACTCAGTGTTTACTAGCATACTGTATGACTTGCATGCCCCAATTAACCAGACCAACAATCCACAGTTACCTCTAAAAAGAGGTACTTAAGCTCCATTTAGTTTCCTAGTTAAACTAATAGAATTAATCCTATAAAGAAGAAAACAAAGGAAGGAAAGTGACAGCAATGTTGAAGACAATTTCCACAAGCTTCAGTTGGCCTGATGAGAAATCGACCCATATCTTTTTATTCCAAGTGAGCCTAGCCAGTTAAGCTAATAAAATAAATCTTAAACAAAAAAAGAAAAAAAAAAAAAAAAGAGAGGAAAGCAGCAGCATTTTTCACAATGTTCAATTGGTCTGTTAAGAAAGCAGCCCTTACTAAGTCAACGAAGATAGTAAAACCAATGCCAAAAGATCCTTAAGATTAAATGGGGCACAGTTGATGTGAACTCTAAAAAAGAATGTAATGAAACCAAAAGTGTCAGCAATGCTGCTGCTTTAAGCTAACCTGAAGTAATCCTCCTCACCTAAAATACAGCTAAAATATTTTAAGTGTAGGGTCTCGTTTACTGTAGGGTCTTGTTTACTGTTACAGTAAAAAAAAAACAATACACATTTAAAAAAGCTTACATAAGAGGAAAGAAAGCTCAGTGATTTCTGTTTTGCATTATGCAAACCTGCCAGGCACTGAGAAGAGAAAATGTTTGGTAGCTGAGGAAGGTAAGCATCCCTGCTGCCCACCAAAAGAACATTCCCACTGTATCTTCCATTTTCTAGAATCGATTCCTAGGATGAAAACAATGATCCAATATGTGGTTACAGGAAACTTTTCCTGTCTATGGATAACAACAGTCCCCGTAATATTTCCAGGAGTTTACACTAAAAACTGTTCCTGCTAAACACAATCAGTGTATGGGCAAGACAGAGCAAAATGAATTAGATCTACTGTCAGATCAGTCTTCTTCTTTTACTCGAGATTTGGTCACTTCCCAGCTCAGTGTTTTGAAGTTATAGAGTCTTCCATGACCATGTTTTTCCTGGTCTTTTCACAGTCACCAATCCTGTTTTGATCCTGTCATTGTTCTGTCATGAACCTCACAGCCTCTATATTACAGGTACCACCCCAGGGTCCACTGTGACCTGACAGCCAACACTTCAGGTCAAAGTAATGTGAAATAACTTCAAGGAGTAGTACCGTGGCTGTTTTTTTTTTTTTTTTTTTTTTTTTTTTTGCACAGGAAAAGATGCAGCTGGACTAACAATGGGGAAAAAAGCAATCAAGATTGGCTAGACTTCTTTGCACCTTTAGGTACCACGTATATAGGTATGGGATACAGTTTTAACTGGGTTCCCTACTGAAATGTCGATACTCAAACTGAGTGCTGAAAAGACATAAGAAAAACTGAACACAAGAGAACAGTTAATCTTAAAAAAAACTGCTTTCCTCCTTAAGCTACATTTTGCAAGGGGGGGCAGACATCTGCATCCCAACCCATACCTCAATGAAAAGGGAATATTTCTGAGAAACAGCATCTTGAACTTAGCATGCAAAAGTCCAATCATTCAGCTATTCAGTCTCAGTGGGTTCCAGTATTTGAAATGGTTACCTTTTAAATGCATTATTCTACATTTGAAACGTGCGGTCTCAGCTGTTGATTTCTGCATTAATCCTAGTTTTTACTGGATAATTAATTTGGTTAATGTTAATATAATCTGTGGACACCTTAATAACCCAGTCACTCTTAAATGTCTACTTTGTTATACTATTACTTTACCTAATCAGTATTTTTGTTGTGTACTATTAAATACCTTACAAATAATTGGCATCATTTAATTGGATTTGATGATTTTTGGTTGTAAATCCCAGATACGCCTGATAGGGTCCAGATGAATCAATGTTCTACCCAAGGCAACAAATAAATTCCCCCACACATCTCCCCATTCAAATCCAAAAATCCCTAAAAGTCCTTTTAGCACTTTTCCAAATTAAAAATACCAGTTGCATCAGTCCTGACAATATCCATGGATGTCTGCGGAGAAGAACTTAGCAAAAACCCTCCATCAACTCTTCAACCTGAATCTTTCTCTGGTTACATTCCAGAAGTGTGAAGAACAGCTGTTATGGTGCCTTTGCATAAATGTGTCACACTCTAATGACACTAAGAGTTACAGACTTATTAGCATCACTAGTAGTATTTGCAAAGTTATGGAGTGCATTACAGCTGAATTAAACATTACAGGTGACCTTGAATTCATGAATTGAGTTGTTGAACATCATCACCCTCTCTGGCATTATGGACAAACTCTTCCAACTTAACATTAAACCACGTATAGTTGACAGGTTACTGGCCATATAATAGAATCCAACCATTAAGGTCAGGGTATTTGCTCTAGAAAGAAAATACATAGGGTTCTGTTCTGGCATCATTCCTCTTTTGTACATACTTCTTTGTTATGAAAACTGATATTAAGGGACTATGACTAACCAAAGTTGCTAATAACTGAAAACTGAGGGCAGTTATCAAATCCCATTCTGATGCTCAAATTCTCCAACAAAGGTGTACCAAACAAATGCTTGGTGAATTAACTTTGAGCTTGCCCTCGACATGAATTAATGAAGTACAGTTTCCTTTGGTAAATCTAGCATCATTACTGCCTACAATACAAACAACATTCCAGTTAAATCTCAATGGAATCATCAAGGACTTTGGTATCTATGTTCACAGCAGACTCACCCTTGATGGCAACCACCTCTCCGTGGTGGTTAGAAAATCTCTCTGTCTGTCTTGCACAACTTATCCTCGGTAGCATCTTTTCAAGATCCAAAGAAATTATAGTCCCACATTACTCCTCTCCTATTAGGCCCATCAGTGAATATATCGTCCCTTTTGGTATTTACCTCATTAACACCTAAACCAATTTGACAGACATCTACATTTTCTTACCAAGATAAATCCCGGGTCTCAGCACTCTTAGTTACTTCGATAGACTCTCTCTCTACTCAGTGATGTACACACAGAGTGGTGGTCTCTGCTTAGCCTTCCACACTAAGAATGACACAGCACTCTTGGAACTTTTTCACTTAAACAGACTCAGTGGTAAAGCAAACACTCACCTTACAGACATAAGCTTATACTGCTACATCAACAATATCCATATGGTATGACAGGTACATAAGGCAAAGTATCCCCCATTTCTGGAACAGGCTACCTTTACAAATCATGCAGTGTGTGTCTCTAATATCCTTTAGAACCAATCTGGATGATTAGCTGGGTGATCTCAACTTTCTACCTGGAACATTATCAGTCTTTCACCAGCATTGGGTGATGTAGCAGAATGTCTAGATCAGGGGTGTCCAACCTTTTCAGTTGCAAGGGCCACATTGAGTCAACAGAAATGGTCTGGGGGCAAACGGCAAGTGAGGACCAAAAAAAAAAAAAAAAAAAAAGGTCTCACATTAACTGAAGAGCAAAAAAAAAAAAGACCCCAGGTTTATGCGGACTGATGTGGCTGTATTGTAGGTGAATTTGAACAATAAATAAATAAATTACTAAGTGCATAATATCTCATTTTAATTATTTAAAAAACAGTTAAATCTAACATCTTAGTTTATTTGTAAAAAAAATTAACAGGTACAAACCTTGGGTCTAATCCCCTCTAATAGTGCAATAATTTACTACAGGAAAGTCTTAACTGCACATGGCAACTGAAATCAAACATCTATTTCATAAATAGTAGCTGAGTAACTAAATATTTAACTATAGGTGTAGTCTTATAGTCATGTGTGTTACAAAAATATGATGAGGCACTGTAAAATAAGCAATGAATAAGCTATGATTGTTGCACTCTTGTTCAAAATTGTAATAAAATGTGACTGTCTCTAGCCGCTATAGGACCTCCTGAATGAAGGACTTTATAGCAATAACAGCATCCCTTTCGCACAGCTGCCCCAAATGATGCATTAGATATGTGTGCGGAATCAAACTTAATACTGCTTGGTGACATTGTGGCAAATTGCCTGGGAAGTAGCAGTTCGGCTGTCATTAAGAAAATATACAGGATGGGGTTAGTAGTAGAGGGAGCCCTGAGAATCACTGGAAGGGTCTTCTCAAAATTTTGGTAAAAGGAAACTAGGGTATTTACTAACTATTTGAAGGGACACTAGGTAGTGATTTTTTCCTTCCTTGTCCCTAGTAAAATAGTCAAGAGCTGTTCATCCTTCTATGAGTGGCCATCCTGTCTGCAATAACAGCGCTCAGGCATTTTTATACAGAATCAAAAGATGCTACCTTATTAGATGAAGTAGTGTCCTTATTCAATCAAGTCTTCTCAAACCTACCCAATGAACCTGCACCCCTTTGAACTAAGAGGGTTACAGCAAACCTAGCACCATGGCTAACTAGGTCAACTAGACAGCTACTTTAACAGAGGGGATCGTGCACAGAAAATATGGTCCAAAAATAAGAACCTGGGTACCTTCCTAAATTTTACACACCTTAAATGCCTAGTAAAACAGCACATTAACAATGACAAAAAAAATATTTCACTAACTAACTCTAAACTACTCTGGTCTAAAATACAAACATTACTCCATCCCAGGCAAAGCGACCCCCCCCCCCAATACAAACTACACTGAAAATATAGCCACCCAGTTCAACTTGCACTTCGTTAACCTCCATCCTAGCTCTCACCAAACGATGACTAATCAATTTTGAAAGCAGGACAGTGCTGGGTTAATTTGGCAGATAACCCAGAATGCCAGTGGCCGAACATCTACTGTTACAGGTGGGTAAGATTTCTGCAACTGTACTTTCCATCCTATGGATAGGTCTGTTTTACGGTCAGGGAGGGAGGAAAGGCCAAAAGTGATCCTAACTTCACCTTTTTAGCCAAGGCAGCATTGGTTCCCACTGCTACACAGCGTGAGCAATCACTAACTATTTACTGCCAAGGCAGGTAGATATTTTGTCTCAGTACAAGTTAACCACCATCCACCCCAGCTTGAGAACTATAAGATTAAAAGCATGAATGATCTGGTCCTTATTTCTTGGGGGAATCCTTTAAACAGGGAAGGCTTAGCCATTCTAAAAGAAGCTAGAATGCCAACAAAGTGAGGAGGTCGTTCCTTTCAAAATGGAAGAGATTCTCTGCGTGGTGCCAGACCAAATTACCCTTGATTTTATTGTACATGGCAGAACGTTTTTTTCAAAAAGCATCTCTTAATTCTTTAAGATTTGTCTCTGCAGTTTCTGCCTGCATTTCTGTGCATTCCCGTCTTCTATCCAGCTGTCTGATCCTTAGGAGCATCATCCATCTCAGGCCCCTAAGAACAGCTGCTCCTCCATCCTGGGACCTTATCTTGATGAAGATTATTCTCCCACCTTTTGAACTGACAGGATCTGCAGATTTGAAGTTTTTAACTTGGAGAACTGCTTTCTTGATAGCAGTCATTTCAGCTAGGAGAAGTTCAGAGTTTCAGGCTGTCATGTGCATGAAGCCTTCCCACAGGTTTCATTCTTATGGGGTACACCTGAAGGGTTAACCCATCCTTTTTGTCTAAGGTTGTTACGGTGAACTCACTGAATCAAACCATTCAATTTCTTTTTCCCCAAGCCACAAAGCAAGGGAGAGATGGCTCATCACACTTTGAATGTCCTTAGGCAACTAGGATTTTACTTTGCCCGGACAAAGCATTTTAGAAAATCAGACTATACTATTTTTAGCTTTTGCATCTGAACAATCAGGCAGCCCTGTTAGGACAAGGCCATCCCCATACGCATTTCAAATTTTGCTAGAAACATCATGGATATAAGGTTCCACAGCATACTGTGACTCACTCCACTAGAGCTGCAACAACAACTACAACCTGTAATAAGGGTATATCTGCCAAGGAAATCTGGAGGCAGCCACTTGATCCCCTGTTCACACTTTTACCAGACATTGTAAAATTTCCTTTTCTAGCGCTGGGTTTTGTCTGCAATTTCACAGGGCCTCCCACCCCCACCATTCCCATAGCACAAAATAATAATACACTACAATTCATCCTCAAGCCAGCTCCACTACATTAATCAAAAGTTACCTACTAACTAAAGTTTAAGCTTTACTTACCTTTTGCTATGTTGTAGTGTAGTCGGTGTGTACTCCGAAATAAAATATAATTAAATCCTCTCTCCACGATCCTCGCTCCTTCCTTCAGCTTTAAAAAACGACCCAACGGTGTTTTCGCGCATGCGCATACCAGCGGAAAGACGCTGGTATGAAAAAAGCGTGAAAAAAAGAAAGTTGGCGCATGCGCATAACAGCAAAAGTACGCGGACGTGTAAACACACGGAAAAAAAGTTAAATTAAAATTAAATTTACATTTAAGAGTCGCGGGCCGCATGGAAGAGCTCTGAGGGCCGCATGCGGCCCGTGGGCCGCCGGTTGGACACTCCTGGTCTAGATGGTCTTCAACTGCAATCTATGAACCCGAATGTTCCCATAACATTTTTAAGGCACAGTAAAGCTCTCAACAGATATTGGCTGTTACCAGAAAATTGAGTTTACATTAGGGGTAAACTAAAAGATCTTTCAGTTCCCATTCTTCACATCACCAAAAGTCCAAATACATCTCACCCTGTAATTCTGTTGTCATGATATATGAACAAACAGCCACTGAATGACTTTGTGAACATGGATATAGATGAGTCTACAAAAGCTGATAGGTTAAATGATGCAGATCAGATTGCTACATCAATAAAATAAACCTCTAAAGAAGCCTTGAAAAATAACGGATAAAATGACTGTAAACAACACACTGCAGTGAGATTAATGACCTTTGACCACTAAGCTACACTCTTGACAGCTGCTGCAAGAACCCACTCACTACTCCAAAGAAGCTAGAAATTGGGTTCCAGATGGAAAGCTCAAAATACTAATGGAGCTACAAGGAAATTTAAACAGATATAGCAAAATGCTTTAAATCCAAAAAAAAAAAAAAAAAAAATTGGGATACAAAATTCTGACAGCAAATGCTAAAAAAAAAAAAAAAAAAAATTTAATTGCTGGGTTCACCACACTCAGCTGCCCCCTCTTCCCTTGCATTCCCAACTTCTCCTTATTCTTATCCGGCTCACCAGAGCTCAGGAATAAGTACCCTTCCACACGTACACTTTATAATTCTCGGTCTCAAATTCCACGTTTTGGAATTTCAAACCTTACACAACTGTACAAATTACAAATGAAAGACCTCGATTTAGGAACTATCAGTTTAATAACACTGAAGTGCAATTCTGTCATGCTTCTCTATACATTCAAAAACTTTGGTTTAAAGAGACACAACCCTATGCAGTGTGCTTACACCACCCACCACTTACCATGAAGGCCTATAAATGATTTCACTACACAACTGAAAAATACTACTGTCAGATTACTAAAGAGTTGTTATAATTTCATCCCACAAAAGGACGAAGAATCATTTAGAGTTCATGTAATGAAATGTGATTCAATTTAGTAAGAAAAAGGGCTATACTTTTCTATGTAAAGCCAGATTCCTGGCAATGCCTTGTGTTTTCATGCTAATCTGGCAAACTCAGAAAGACGTGGGAAATAGTGGTCTAACTAGCTTAGAGCTACACAGCATGCCACCCAAGAATGAAAGCATTAACCCCAAATCTACAGAATGAAGTGTCTTAGCAGCTCACATCTACAACTCTCTATGCTACTCTGCCAGAGCTGTAATCCACCATTAATCCCTACATATTTTTACAGTCATTATAGAACAGTATAAGAACACACATTAATAACATAAATGAGGCAACACATTTATTAGACTTGAAATGCTAAGTCTAAAAGGTCATTAACCCAATTAGGTTCTCATATCTTATCAAGTGCCCACTGACTCTCAAATAATCCTACAGTTGATTCTACAGATTATGTCTACACCACATTCATGTGCTTCCCCAAAATACTCTCTGTAGTTTCTTAGAACCTCTCCAACCTTTCCTTAATTGGAAACTTCAGAACGCTGGACAAGGTACAACACCACTAGGGATACAGTAGTCTGATACACACCACAGCAGTGTCAATTCAAAACTGAAGCAGCAAATTCAATAGCAGTAACGGAAGAGTGACAAATTAATAACTGTAGAACTATCATCATCAGATCATCACAACAACAACAAGAAAACACAAGTGTTAATGTCAGTGCTTACCTGTCCAGGAGTACTCTTCCAGGTGCCTAATCCTATAAGGGGCATCTTTATCCCATTGTTAAGCACTGTGTAGTTACATAAAGTCGACATGTTTGTCTGCAAGGTACGAAAAAAAATATTATGAAGCTATGAACCAATTAATCCAAAGCTATTTCTGTACAAATATGTTACATAAAAGCAATTTTCTCAGTAACTTAAAATTTCTGTCCACAGCTCAGTGGCAGAGTAACCTTTAGTCTACTTTGTGATGTTCTAAGCACAACTCCAGAAGCAACCTTGCTTTGAGTACAATATGGACCGAAAACCCCACCTTTTCTCTTACTGCAAGAATGGCATTTTCCATGAAATACTTCACAAGTAGTTTCTTAAAAAACAGATTAAGGGAACGCATTTAAAGCTTTTAATATGTTACTAAATATACCAAGCACAGATAATAGGTGACTGACAGACCAGCTTGGATTTGCATTTATCTCAACCAGTTCTCAACCGACTCATTGCCCTTCGAATTTACTATGCATGAAAGATCAGCTTTCTAACAGAGATTTTAGCTGTTTTTAAGTCTGCTGTTGCTTTTTAACTAAACGACATTATGAGAATTTGCCTGTACTCAGTAGTTTACTATATCCATTACAATAAACTACCATAAAACACATTCCAAACATCAATCAGTATAGAATTGTAACATAACTTCACTTCCATGGCATTCAAGTATAACTGCTGTTTGTGTCATATACACCATGTGTGCACAACGTGACATTAAATAAAGAAGCTAGCCACAGAAATGTTCCCAAGTTTCTTTACTACTACTCAGAAAAATACCACCCAGCAAGGTGCCCCACATGTTAACAGTCTGAAGCAATGTCATCTTATCACTATAACTACTCATGCTTTACTCGTGTTTTCTAGAGAAATTTATCATATGTGCATAATAATACTGCTTAAAGTACAATAGAACCATAGAGTAAAACATAGTATGCATACTTAGAAGTGACAAACAGTGCATAATTTCCACACAGTTCCTCAAAGTAAAACCTCATTATAAGTAATTACTTAATTACTGAATATTTTATTTACACAAAAGTAATTTATACACATGTAATTACACATATCTCACATTATAGGACAAAGCATAAGGGATGCCTCAAAGCATTTTCTTGCAATCAACCCATTATTATAATTTACATTTCCCACGCATTTTTCTTCCTAATAAGCATGTCACGGCAGAGGTCACAAATCAGGCATTCAGCAAGGCATCTCAGAAGACCAGCTGGAGTAGACCCTGTGGCTTGTTTAGGTCCTTTTGGAGAATGAATTCATCAATGTGTTTGTTATGCACATCTGACTATCATGAAGAACAATGATCATGTCTCTCACTTCACATGATTCCAGTCCCTCGCTCATTTTGATATATGCTCAACCTTCATGAGTAATGAGCAAAACTGGTCAGCTTTTGTTCTTAGGATACAACTCCAAACATCTGTCCTCCTCTGAAAAAACATATGGTCCTGGTCATCTATCCAGCTGCAGGCAATGGACCTCACAAAATTGTTTTGATTTCCGAAGCCTAAGGTGAATCACAAAATTACATTACACTTGAATGAAACCTGAAGGAAACAAAAAGCTCATGTAGTCTGCCTCTTACAGGCATTCAGCATTCCACCTCCTTTTCTTTTCTATTCCAACTATCCCAATCCCCATGCCCTCAAATACATCCCCATTCTGATAGACATTCCAAGGGTCCATGCCCCTTCATTTGCTGCTTTTGATACCTACTTCCTCTACTGTTTTTCCTGATCAGATTGGTCCTATCACTTCTCCATGACACGATCATATTTTATCATAGTTTCCCCTGCCTCTTCTGGTCTCAGCTGAAAAAACCTTTAGCTTCTCTAGTCTCTAGTCATACCCCTCACCCTTCATTCCATGCATTTTTCTGGTGACTTTTCCTCTTGACTGCTTGCTTCCATCAACATAACCTTCTCCTTGCACTGCCCTCAGAACTGCATATGTTACTCATGCTGTGACCTGATGAAGGTCCAGAACATTAGCGGCATTACCTCTTTGTTTATGAAGTCTATCACCTAGAGAATACACCCCCCAACATTCTGCTGACTACTGTAACCATCCACTCATTCTTTGTGGACCAGTTCAGGTGTATCAATGCTCTGAAATCCTTTGTCTACTCTGTCATTAGTGGATGAACAAACCAAGCAGACACATCACAGAAGGAATGCTACAGCTGTAGTGCAGTATTCTGCACTTTTTGTGCAAAGAAGCTCATCTGCCACCTCCCAGCCCACTTGATTAGTCTTTCAGAATCCTTCTTTAGGCTCCCCTGGCATTCTTTACTGTTGCCCCTAACTGTGTTATCAGTGAAGAGTTTGTTCTCTAGCCTGTCGCATCTAAAACAAAGACAATGAAAATTACAGAGCCCAAGACTGGCCCTTGAGCACCCCAGTAGTCACTTCCCTTGTTTTTTTTTTTCCTTTTAACCTCTTCCTCACCACAATACTGAAACTGATAGGCTTTTCCACCTGCACCCAATCAGCCCACCTGTTCTGTGGAAGTGGGCTAGACGAGAATCCTATGCCCCCATTCCTTTCTGTTAAGGAATCTCAATCATCTCATTTTCTCCTCTGCAACAGTTAGGTGACAGGGTGGAGCCAGCTTGCTGGCCCTGTAGCCTCTAGCACAGCAGATCTTCTCCTGCGACAGCTCATCCAAGCTCCACTACGTGCTGCCTTCCAACAGGAAGTGTGCTTTAGCATATAGAATGTCCCTCAACTTACAGTGGGACACTAGGTGTCACTCATGTTACAAGCTAAAGCTGCCTTCCTCTTCCACTCACAACTGACCCTATTTCTGACTTTATGCCTGTCACTACAACCCCCAGCATCCTATCATTTAACCAAACAGTAGTGCAGTTCATTAGTCTTTATCATAATCACCAAAAGTTTTCCAGACAGCCTCCCATGAGGGACCAAGTCAAGGTCTTCCTGAAATCCTGGTAAATCACAGCTACCCATACTCCTTTGTCATTTTCTCCTCTAACTCACTCACAAAACAAGATAAACTTTACCTGACAGCTCCTGCGATCCCATGCTGGCCATCGTCATAGAAACTGCTGTTCATTTTCATGTTTCTTCCTACTACAGATCATGAAAGATCCACCATTTATACCCCGTTCTGAATCTCAGACTTACAAATTTTTTTCTGAATCAGCCCACATGACAAAGGAGAGGGAGCACTCTTTCTGCAGCATTCAATGTTAGTTACCACCACACACAATTTAACATCCTGAGAGTGTG
This sequence comes from Protopterus annectens, assembly GCF_019279795.1. Taxonomy (NCBI): domain Eukaryota; kingdom Metazoa; phylum Chordata; order Ceratodontiformes; family Protopteridae; genus Protopterus; species Protopterus annectens. The sequence continues at coordinate 1,170,353,079 of NC_056744.1, read as the reverse complement.
TTATTGAGGTCAGTAGACTGTAAAGCACACAGAAGAGATAAATTTAAGAGACAGTTGTTGGAGAAATATTTATTATGACAGACAGGGATAAGTTACAATACATAAACTCATACGCATTTTCATTTCTGGCCAATTAAGTGTATGTGTAATCCATCTTAACTATACAAAAATTAAATACAGAACAAAAAATTTTAAGTTGCTTGAAGTTATCTTACCACAAATGACAAATGTCAGCCACAAATAATTGACCAAAGTTCCTTTTTCTGATGTCCGAATATGACAGTTATGGGAACAGAATGCAAACTTGCTAGAACACCCAACAAAAACCTGAAGTTTAGCTACACTGTCTTGGAGCATGACTTAAAAGAATTATGAAAGAATTTTAACATTATATGGCTCATGACACTGTCATTACAAGTGAACTTAGAAACAATTAATTTAAATTATTTATTTATCATTTGGAGGACAGGAAGAAATGGAAACAGTTGATCTGCTGTGGCGACCCCTAACTGAAGCAGCCGAAAGAAGAAGAAGAAGATTGCAAAGTTAGTCCCACTAGGCTAGTGGCTTGTTTTCAGGGGAGACCTGAAGTGGTACTTGTACTACTAGAGGGAAATTTGGCCAGGGCATCGGAGAACTTCCCCTGAACCCCCCCTCCCAAAAGGTGTTATGGGATCTTTTACATCCACCTGTGCTCCTGCCAAGTCAAGCACTGGGACCTTAGCATCTCATCTGAAGGATGACACATGCAGCACCCCCTTGTGCTGCACTGTAGTGTCATCAATCTGTGGGAACAGAACTCACAGCCATATGCACCAAAACCTTCCACTTTGCTACTCCCAATACATAGAGGAAGTTTATGTTTATGCCTGTTGCTCCACTGACACATGCATGTATCTAGTTATTTAGCTATCAATCTGATACCTACTCTTGCTGTCTTGCCTCTTCCTGCATCCCCAGCTAATTGTCCCCAAAAGTCAAGGACACTCCAGATATTAAGAGGTGGAAGCAGTGTCATTATCCAAAGGGATGAGAACTTGGATTTTATTATCCTTAGCCTTAAACTCCCTCAACCCAGATGCGACTTCCACTACAAAGTTGGGTTGTGGAATAATTCAGGCTTCCATTTATGCTGACAGTCCCATAAGTTAGCTAGCAAGTACGGCTGATGGATCGGCCAAACAAACTTAGTAGATGCAAAATAAAAGAGGCCAGCACCACAAGGACAAAAATAATGTTTTAATTATATCACATTCCAAACCGGTTTCGGCAAGTAGCCTTCATCAGTGGTATCCAAATACATATTCATTAGTTTAAATACACTCAGTGTCACATCATTTCTTCTGACATCACTAACACCCATAATTAGTGCAAAAAATTTGAAGCAAAAAGAGAAATGAATAAATACATCACATTTTGTCATTCAGACCTGGTGAGAATAACCCCCCTAATTTAATAATCCATTTCCTTTCTTTTTGATTCAAAATAGAGTGCCATTCTGTTTTAAAGGATCTATTACCCATAACCTTATCTATTACTTTGAAAGTAAACCTAGCTGTTGTATGATGTCTGTATAAAGGGTTTGTGATTCTTTGGTTACGTATGTCACTTAGGTGTTCAGACATGCGACAGCGCAAAGATCTCAACGCCTGTCCCACATAAAAAGCAGAACAAGTGCAACAGACCAAATATACCACCCAATTCAACCCACAATTAGCAAAAAAAGTATATCATAAAATAGACTTGTGTTTCTGCTTTTAAATTGTTTGGTCTTAAGCATGTGTTTACAGAATACACAATGTCCACAAGGATACGAACCCACAAGCCTGTCTCCTGTGATTGTTAGTTGTTGTCCTTCCTGATCCCCCTGTGGATTTTCTTAAAATGAGCAAAGTGAGATCCTAAGGTTTTACCTTTTTGAAAAGAAAACTAACACATCTCAGATAAAATGGAGCCCAGTTCTTCATTGGATGTAAGAATATTCCAATGTTTACATTCCTGCCATATGTAGTCACCATTCGTATAGTATCTGACCCTTCTCTATGCTCTTTAGATCTATATTGCAAAAGTTCAGATCTTTGTTGGTTAGTGGCCCAATTGCTAGCTCCAAGAACATCACTCCCTCTATATCTCCTGTCAGAAAATCTGCTAGTAAGATCCTGCTTAAAGGTATTAAAGTCTTCTTCAGAAAAGCAAATTTTTCTGATCCTCAGAAATTGAAACTTTGGGATATTCTGGATAGTGTGCCTAGGATGAAGACTAGATGCATACAAGTTGTTATATTGTGGGTATTTTCTGTATACTGAGGTGCATAATGTATGACTTGATAGACGCAAAATCCTAACATCAAGGAAATTGATTTCCTCTCTACTATATGTTAAAGTGAATTCCATACCCCACTTGTTTTCATTAATATATTGCATAAATTCCATGATAGTCAATGTCTCCTCGCCAAACCAGCCAACAATCGTCCAGGAATCTTCTCCATATGTCAATTTCAGGCAAGAAAATGTTATAGTCATCGTTGTAAACGATCTAACCCATGAACAGATCAGCATAAATGGGGGCAAAAGATGCCCCCATAGCTGTACCCTGGGTTTGCCAATAACACTCACCCTCGAAATAGAAGACATTTTTAGTTAAGGGGTGTTCTATCAAACACACAAGTAGTGTGTTAAATCCTGGAATATAAAGATCCACCCTGTTAAGCCAGTACTCCAAGGCTTGGAAGCCTGCCCAATGAGGGATACTGGTATAAAGCGACTTGACATCTAGACTGCACATTAACCAACTGGGCTCTAAGTGGGAATCAGAAACTATCTGTAGGAATTCAGTTGTATCTTTAATTATATCTCTAACATATTGCAATAGTGGCTGTAAATATTGAGTCAAGAACATAGATAAAGGCTCAGTAAGAAAACCTATTCCCGACACAATCTTCTTCCAGGGGGCTGGTTAAGATCTTTGTGAATTTTGGGCAGAAGGTACAAGTATTGCTTACCAGGCCCCCTTACAGTAAGATGCTGTCTAACTCTTTCACTGATAATGCCTTCATCCACTGCTTTTTCCAAAAATTCATCACGTGAGTTTCCTTGAAATTCCTTAAGTGTTGTCCAAAAGGGAGCAACAAGCACTTAAGGAACTCCAAAGAAACATTGATATTACCATCCTACTGACTAAGGGTGGGGCAATAGTAGTCATGGATTCCAGTTACTACTGGGCTGAGGGAAGCAGGCAACTTACTAACCCTCAGCATTATATGAACATGCCTATTGACCCCACCCCGAATTTTAAGAAAGCAACTGATGAATTTTTGGAAAAAGCCTTTATCTATGTTCTTGACTCAATATTTACAGCCACTATTGCAACTGGTTGATGTGCACTCTAGATGTCAAGTCGCTTTATACCAGTATCCCTCACTGGGCAGGTTTCCAAGCCTTGGAGTACTGGCTTAACAGGGTGGAACTTTATACTCCAGGATTTAACAGACTACTTGTGTGTTTGACGGAACACGTCTTAACTAAAAATGTCTTCTATTTCAAGAGTGAGTGTTATTGGCAAACCCAGGGTACAGCTATGGGGGCATATTTTGCCCCCGTTTATGCTGATCTGTTCATGGGTTATATAGAGGAACAGATCATTTACAACGATGACCATAACATTTTCTTGCCTGAAATTGACATATGGAGAAGATTATTGGATGAATGTTGGCTGGTTTGGCGAGGAGACATTGACTATCTTATGGAATTTGTACAATATATTAATGAAAACAAGTGGGATATGGAATTCACTTTAACATATAGTAGAGAAGAAATCAATTTCCTTGATGTTAGGATTTTGCATCTATCAGATCATACATTACGCACCTCAGTATACAGAAAATACCCACAATATAACAACTTGTTATATGCGTCTACCCTTCATCCTAGGCACACTATCCGGAATATCTCAAAGTCTCAATTTCTGAGGATCAGAAGAATTTGCTCTTCTGAAGAAGACTTTAATACCTTTAAGCAGGATCTTACTAGCAGATTTTTTTGACAGGGGATATAGAGGGAGCGATGTTATTGGATCTAGCAATTGGGCTACTAACCGACAAAGATCTGAACTTTTGCAATATAGATCTAGGGTTGGAAGGGTGGCCTAATGGTTAAGGTGTTTGCCTTACAAACATAAGGTGCAGGGTTTGAGTCTCACAAGGGATAATTGGCTAGGCTTAAAATGGCTCGCAAGGGCAGTTAGCTTAGTACTAACCTATGAACCTATAAAGGGCATAGAGAGGGGTCAGACACTATACAAATGGTGACTATATATGGCAGGAATGTGGGTTTATTGAGAAATGTAATTCATAAAACATTGGAATATTCTTACATCCAATGCTGAACTAGGCTCCATTTTACCAGAGGGGTGTCAGTTTTCTTTTCAAAAAGGGAAAACCTTGGGATCTCAATTTGCTCATTTTAAGAAAATCCATAGGGGGGGATCAGGAAAGACAACAACTAACAATCACAGGAGACAGGTTTGTGGGTTCGTATCCTTGTGGACATTGTATATTCTGTAAACAAATGCTTAAGACCAAACAATTCACAAGCAGAAACACAAGTCTACTTTATGATATACTTTTTTTGCTAATTGTGGGTTGGATTGGGTGGTTTATTTGGTCATTTACACTTGTTCTGCCTTTTATGTGGGGCAGATGTCGAGATCTTTGCGCTGTCGCATGTCTGAACACCTAAGTGACAAACGTAACCAATCACAAACCCTTTATACAGACATTCTCAAGTACATACAACAGCTAGGTTTACTTTTGCAGTAAGAGATAAGGTTATGGGTAATAGATCCTTTAAAACAGGATAGCACTCTATTTTGAATCAAAAAGAAAGGAAATGGATTATTAAATTAGGGGGGTTATTCTCACCAGGTCTGAATGGCAAAATGTGATGTATTTATTCATTTCTCTTTTTGCTTCCAATTTTTTGCACTAACTATTGGTGGAAGTGATGTCACAGAAAATGATGTGACATTGAGTGCATTTAAACTAATGAATATGTATTTGGATATCACTGATGAAGGCTACTTGCCGAAACCGGTCTGGAATGTGATATAATTAAAACATTATTTTTGTCCTTGTGGTGCTGGCCTCTTTTATTTTGCTTTCATTTATGCTGCCCCCGATTTGTGGTGTTACATACCACTAATGCAAACATGGACTACTGTCTAGCCTGCTAAACCAACATTCCCCCAGGTAGGCAAGTCATGCTAAGCCACTCCATCCCCTCCTCCAACCTGCCCAAGCCATTAGGCAAACTAAGATATGCTATACCATATTACAAAGTGTACTTAAAGAAAAGCTGTTCAATAGCTGGGCTAGTATGACAAGACACCATCAGGCCATTTCTGAGGAATAACAAGTTACAAAACAATAATAAACGTGTCAGTAGTGATGATGAAGACTTAACTACCACATGAGAGGCCAAGACTTGATAAAAACTTTTTTTTTTAGTTTCTCAGTCAGTGTAACTTAAGTGTATACATTTTTGATTCAACCTTCCACTTTGCTGTTGTGAATATGAAGATGAAGTTTATGTCAAACTCGCCTCTCAATGTAAGGCCTCCACAGCAGCCACAACCTACTGGCTCACAGTCGACTAGTCTGCACCACTCTTCAATTCTCTGATCAAGTAACTCCTAAACCAGGACTACTACTCATCACAAACTACTTGCCAGCAGTTAAGACATTTACGATTTCTGTTCAAATCCAGAGGGCCAGCAGTCCAAATAATATTTGCTTCTTAGACATCTTCACTATTTTTGCCACTGCTATGAAGGTGCACCTTAAATGCAAACCTTACTTCCCTGGCATCACCTAACAAGCAGATACTGCACACAGCTTCAGTTGTACACTTTGAGATTTAGTCACCTTCTACAAGGTTCCTTTTAGCTCCTTCTCTTCTACTGAATTGTATTACTATGACCAAATACTGTCACATAAGCGATTTGTTAATTTCATTCTCAAACTGACTTTTTTTGTCAAGGCCCTGGATGAATCAGGTCCACCAAATAGATCATTCCACCAAACAAGGCAGGATACCAAATGATTATACAAATAATAAAAATTCATAGGTTCCCCTAGTAAAAAAAAAAAAAAAAGAAAAGAAAATGAACAGTCTGGCTTTTAACCCCTACAGGGAAAGGGTAGAGAGTTTTAAAGACAAATGGTAGGTCCTTAGCTATTTGAGGTCAAGGGGGGAGTCAAAATTATTAGGATGGAAAAGCGGTCAGAATCATACCCAAGGGGATCCATGCACTGCAGCAGTAAATGGCAAGACTGAAAGAAACACAATACTGAGGTAACGGGACTTCAGCAACAAACACTAAAGATGTCAAAGTTACCCTTTCGCTGCACCAAAAAAAATTATGAACACGAATTCAGAAATGCATAAACAAATCCAGCTGCAGGAAAAGTAGGGCTTGTGCTACAATATGCAGGACAGCTGGATGCACAAAACATTCCCAGCCTGTAAACTTAAGTTTGGGTCCGGACCACACACAATACTAAAAACAAAAGTGAAGACAAGGGAAAGGGTGGAAAAGATTATTCCTGCAGCTGGAGTTCTACACAGGTTTCGCACAAACCCAGCATTAAGCATTATGGTGAGGACACATAATATAAGTTATACAGATTCAAAAAGCTCTGGCTGCAAGAACAGACAGAACACAGGCCACAGCTCAAGACCCTTTGGTAACTGTTTTAAGGGAAACACTTCCTTGATAACCACTGTCCCAGAAGAATACCTGGACCAAGAGATCACACACAATTTATAATACTTTGCAAGGGCAAAAAAGCAGAGAAAGTTAAGGCTATGAGCCCCCCGTAGTCATAGGACTAATTCGTTCAGTCCCTACTTGCTTATTTTAAGACTGAGCAAGTCACTTAACCAAACAGTGCCACTGATCACCCCCTAAAAAATGCACTTAGTAACTTTACCAGGATATATACTTGGGATAATCAATAAGCAGATACAAAAATGTCATCCAAACAGGAGTTCTAAAAGTAAACTGTGGATATAGACAGCTGTGCTAGAATGAGCCTTAGAATACCCTTGCAGTGCTTTGATATAGTTGTCATAAAAGAAAATAATGCAATGTGGAAGCACACTGTTTAGTAACCATTTTGTCTTCATATGCCTTTGCAAAGGAAACAAAGTACAGTTGTGTAAGAAATTATAATAGTAGGTGTCCTACTTTTATTATTTATATTCCTTACAAAAGGGATATCTGCCAAGGATAGCCATACATCCGGCCAGTACACCTAATTGTTAGGCCCTTCCAACTGTTGTACATCAGATATATACCTTACACATCTGTAGGAAGTGCAAGTGACATATAAGCACCAAATCCTCAGAGCTGAATTGCTCCAGGAGAACCAAAGCAACCAGAGAGGAAAACAAGAATGGAACATGTACACCCAGAAAAGGAGGGAAAATGCCTCACAGCCAGAGGGCAAAGAATAAAAAATGAACGGGAAGGAGGGAAGGACAAAATACTTAAACAGCAAAAAGCAGAACATCTACTGTTACGGTACGTTCTTACACAACTGCACTATGTCCTTCCTTATCATTGTTGCAGTATTCCTTACAAAATGAAGACTACTAAACCTACTGAAGATTATGGGAAAAGGAGGAAGCATTAGAAGAGCCCTCCAGAAAACCATAGAGGATAGACTTGACAAAACCTGCCCTAGCCATAGAAACCACATCTAACTTGTACTGCTAATTATGCACAGAAAATCAAGCAGCAGATTCCAAAACAGACTGAACACCAATATCCTTGAAGAAAGCTCCAGAAGAGGCCACTGCCCAGGTAGAACGAGCACAAACAGAACAAGGAAGCTGCTCGCCATGAAAACAACAACAAAATGAAATGGCATTAGATATCCAAGAGGAGACAGTCTGGTTAGAAACAGCTAAACCCAATTTCTTGGCATGAAAAGAAACAAAAAAGGCTGCTCAGATTTCTTAACATACTAAGTCTTATCTAAACAAGATCTGGGCTGTCTACGAAAATCAAAAGAATTTAGAACCCTCTCACTACTATTTTGAGTAGAGGGGGAAAAAGAAGGAAGATGAATGGTTTAATTCAAAGACAAGGCACTGACCACTTCAGACATAAAAAGAGGACTGGTCCAAATACACACACTATTTCTATGAAAAAACAGGAAGGACTGACGTATGTGCCTGCAGCTCAAACACTCTCTTGACAAAAGTCAGAGCCACCAATAAGGCAGTCTTCCAGCTAAACAACTGCAAGGTAGAAGATGCTGGTCCAAAAGGTGGCAGAGTCACCTGCTCAACAACAAAGTTAAGGTACCAAGGAAGAGGAATTGGCTTTTTTCAAAGCCCAAAATGAAGGATGTCTTTCAAAAACTGTTTAACCTCCAATCTTCAAGAAGGGGAGGGACCCAAATCAGACAAACCAGAAGCGAGCAACTCATACAAATAAGAACTGAAGAATACCCAACAACAGAGGGTCCTGTTCACATTTGTGACCCCAGCCAGAAAATCTTTCCATTTAGCAACATTCTAGCTTCCTGCAAAACCTAAAGCACATTCTCTGAAAAACAGTGTTGAAAAGGAATCAAAACCCTGTCATCCAGAGAGTCAACTGTAAGGTGAAAAGATGAAATTGATTGAGCGAGTCCTTATCCTGTGTGAGAAGATCCATCCAGTGCGGTAACCTGTGATTCACCATGGCCAGGTGAAAGAGAAAGGAAACTAATGCATTGCAGGCCAAAAGGGAGTCACCAGCAAGATTTTGTGCATGTCTGACATGACTGTGTAGGACCTATTGCAACAGACAAAGATGGAAATAAGTATACCTTCAGCTCAGTAGCTGAAACAAAGCAACAAAACTTGCAGACTGAATTCAAAAACAGCATTCGGACTGACAGCAACGTTGTTTCGAGGATCTGGCACTTGTGCATCACTTATGCACCTTGGGCATTTGACGTATGGCACTTGAAAGAGCCTGTGGCTTTGGTATCCTTGTCAGACGTGTGGCTATCCTCGACAGGATATCCCTTTTGCAAGGAAATCTGCAACAGTGATAAGGATAGGTATCAAGTTAACTTTTCCTGTGCTTTGCCCGAACTATACAACACCTGAGATATCAGAATACATCCACGCAGCAAAGTATGTATTCTCCTTGGTTGCAGTTCTGCAAAAGGAACAATGGCAAATTAAGTGACTGGCTTAAATTTGCATCAATATCTATTTTAAGCATGAAGTTACAGGTAAGTATGAAACAAAAAAAAACTCTTTTTGAAAGACCCGGTGAGGAAGGGTGACAGACAGAGGTAACTTTAGAAACAACTGTACAAGACAAGAATTTTAACTTTCCACAGTAGCAGGCTTAAATAAATGGACAGCGAGCTTTATAAGCATAAAATAAATATTCAGAGGGAAAATTCTCTAACAGATGGCCAAAGAAATATGCTAAATAGAAAGTGCTTACAGACTTTAAAGGTTGCTAAGGGCTTGCAGTTTAGGCCTACATGAAAGACTGAAAACAACAGAAAATAGACTTTGATGAAAAAATAGCTAAGGGAACACATCAGAGAGCTCTGAAAGATACTGAAAGTCCAGAAAACTGGAGACATACACAAAGAAAAGAAATCCATGTCCCTGGTAAAAATCCACATTGTTTTCATTTGTCCCTACAAGTCCACTGATTAGAAGGAAACTGAGGAGAGAAAAGGACAGAGTACTTTAGACAATAACCATTCACATCTAATGACTAACACAATTGAAGCATCCAAAGATGTAAAAAGAGACATAAATGCTTATAAAGAAGTCTCATTCTACCTACCTTAAGAGCACACTTAAGCAAACTAGTAGAGAACTTACAGGGACCGCTGGAAAACCCACAACTGAGTATGAACTTAAAAGAGCTAGTAAAACCCGACATAACTACAAATTATTCTTTAATAAACTATGGGCCAGATTCAGGAAGGCTTACACGGAGTTTAAGAGTAGTGTAAGCCTCCGTGTAAGCCTCCTGATTCAGCAACAGCCCAAATCTCCGTGTAAGAGACAGCTAACACGTCTCTTACACGGAGTGGGCGTGGAAATGCTCAATACCTCATTTGCAGCTCCAAGATATGCAAATGAGGTATGTGAGCGATCCACGAAGCCCAAACCAGTCCGTGTAACGGACGTGTTAGCTGCAGAAATGTACTCAGCTGACAACTGAGTACATTTCTGCAAAATTAAAAACGGAGCTATGTCAGCTCCAAATAAAGGGTGCATTTGTTACAGTAAGCATGCCAATGGCCAAATATGTGGCCATTGGCATGAAAAAGTGTTGCAAAAAAAAGTTATATAACTTTTTTTTTTTCACGGGATTTATGTGTTTAACTGTAGCGCACAGCCGCGCAAACGGGGTGCGCTACCTAAAACTGAAAACCGAAGCTTATAAGCCCACAATTGTGGGATTTATGTATTACATGAAATGTCAATAGAGGGACTTGCAGAGCAAAAACAATATGGCCTCCGTTTAGTGGTTGTCAAGGGGGGGACGCTCCGTGTAAGATATGTAACTAAGCATTACTAGGCAATCCTATGTAAATGAGGGTTACAATACTGAATCACACTGCCACATAGGTAATGAGCATTTTCTGAGTAGTGTAAGAGTTAGAGAAGGGGGAGGAACAGAGTAAGAGGTAGGTGACATCATGGGGGGGAAGGATAGAAAGAAATGTACCAGATTGGAGGGAAATGTAAGGTAAGAGATGACAGACAGACATCAGGGAGGGAGGTGTGTTCCAACAGAACACTAGGAAAGTGAAGAAATTGAGGGCATACGCTATCCCTACACTCAAAGTTTCTTGATATACGTGCATGTGGCGTGCGGCGTGTGAGGCAGGTTCTACATGTGGGGCGTGTTGCAAACTGTTTACAACGGTTTTGGCAGGCGTCTGCGTGTGTAAGGCAGTGTGCGCGTGTTTTAGCATGAATCAGCCTAGCTAACACCGTGTAAGGATGTGTGCGCGTGTGTAACACCGTGTAGGGATGTGTACGCGCGTTTAAGTGACTGTGAGCGTGTTTAAGCTGGAAACAGAGAGGAAGCAGGAAACAACCAAAATACAGGGAAACTGCCAGGGAATACTGCTGGAGTTAATTGGTGGAAACAATTGGAAGCAGGCAATTACACAGGCAGACTAGAAACCCAACCCAGCACTTAAAACACAACAGAGAGCAGTGCAGGCTGTTTCTCACAAGAGATACTGCCAGAAACTAAGCTATCAGAATTGAAAACTGAAAAAAGCTGAACTCAGAGCAGAAATGCTAGGGGCTGCCATAGCTGTTATAATCAGACATAGGCGAATTGCTGAGGTGGTGATAATGCAGATGCTGACAGACAACCCAGAGTGAGGAGAAGGAGAAGAGTATACAGGCCCAGGGTCACCTACCATGGGTTACATGAGCTGGAGATAGTAGAGCGCTATAGAGTGGACAGAGAGCTCCTGCAGCAGATTGTTGAGCTGTGCAGGCCACGCCTCACACACAGAACCAACAGAGGGGAACCCATCCCAGTGGAAACCAAGGTATGTGTTGGCCTAAGAATACTAGCAACAGGTACCTTCCAGAGACCAACTGGCGATATGATGGGGATATCACAGGCATCAGCCTCCAGGGTACTGCACCAGTTCCTGGATGCCATGTCACCACATGTCAGTGATCATATATATGTCCCTAATGACCGTGAGGTTGTGTCCAGCAATATCGTCTCTTCCAGCAAATAGCGGGATACCCTGAGGTGCTGGGTGCAATAGACTGCACGCATACGCATCAAGGCACCAGCCGGTGAGCGGGATAGAGTCTACATTAACCACAAGGGATACCCCTCCATCAACTGCCAGGTCGTGTGTGATGCCCAGGGCATAATAATGAATGTGTGTGCTGGCTGCCCTGGGAGCTACCACGATTCCCACATCTGGCATCTGACACAGCTGTACCAATCATTTGCCAATGGGGACTTCCCACACGGACACCTAGTGGGGGATGCTGGTCATGCACTTGAGCCGTGGCTGATGACACCCATCAGAAATGCACACACACCCGAACAGGAACGCCATAATGAGGCACACGCACAAACACGTAATATCATAGAGCGTGTGTTTGGGCTGCTCAAGTCACGGTTCCGGTGTCTGGACACGTCTGGTGGAGCTTTGCAGTACACACCAACTACATGTACCCAAATGATCATGATATGTGCTATGCTACATAATATGATCCTGCGTAAACAGCTGCAGCAGGACCAGCACAGGGCTGGGCCAAACATCCCCACCATTGCCAAGGCCACCACAGGCAGGGGTGACTTGGAGGAGGAACAACCTGACCTTGTCCCAGTAGGCAGAAGGAGGCGTGCCCAGTATGCCCTGGCCTTGGCAAAGAGGCAACGCATAGCACATATGCTTGGTCAGTAGGAACACTGGGACTGATACTCGCTCTGACTCACTCATACAGTAACAGGGATGCCTAACATGACACAACCTGCTTCCAAACGTACAGGGAGTGTAGTATGTGTATCCGACAGAGGTGGCCCTGCAGCACCACCTGAGGCATGAATGCCATGTGTTAAGTAATGTAATATCATGTACAATATGCACATCTGAGGACCCCAACTAACATCCATATCCACGCATATGACCCTGTGGAAACAGCTGCACGTCATACAGTGATGTACATGTGCAAAAACATGGAACAAGATACAAAATGAGGGTGACTAGCAATAAATAGCATGGATAACCACACACCCATGTTTGTACCACAACAAGAAGCAACATGGAATAGCCATGGTCAAAAACCAATGGCTAAAACCGACTACTACTATATAGCTTGCTGCAGACCACTGTCCTAATGGCAGGAACTGCCCCAGGCCTATGTTCACAGGTTCATACTAGGCTATCTGCCCTAGTGCATGTATAAGCCTAGCCATAGTGATGTGGCTATTGCCACCCCTTATAGTGGTAATAAGTGTACAGAATAGATTCTGAATATTGTGCCTCTGACTTAGTAGTGACACATTATGACCCCTTACGTAATTGAATAACATGACTGTGTCTCTGTCTAGTCTGTGCCTCCGTCTCATATGCAGTTGTCCAGATGTCTCCTGAAGAGAGTCAGTGAGGGACTCTGTCAAACATGAACTGGGATACTCTGCTAGAGTGTGAGATGCCTCTGAGTTATGGCTCTGTCCCTCCAGCATGTCCTATACATGTATGTGGTGAGGTTCAAATACTCAGCTTTCATGGCTCTGGTGGATTTGGATTGCTTGCAGTGGAGCATGTCTACCAAATCCTGATTGGACATGGTCTTGTATGTCAGGCATAGGTCACCTGTAAGTATGCGGTATGACACTGAACAAAGCTGGACTTCCTCTATTCGAGAAGCATATGACATGGGTTGAAGAACCCTGATCTTCATGGTAGGTACTTTTCGGTGCAAAGGTGCAAAAGGCAGGATCTGCCCTGTACAAAGCTGAACTAGGTGGGAACAAGGGTCTGTAGGTCAGTAATGTGTCTGTGTAAGAGCTCCATGACTCCTCCCATATCTTTGCAGACAAGGCTGGTTAAGCCTGTGTGGTGGTAGTTGCCATGGTCTGTGGAGGCATCTCCCTTGTGGAGTGGGACCACTGTTGCCGTATGCCAGTGTTCAGGTACATATCCTGTAGCAAGACTAAGGTTAACTAGCAGTTGTATATATGGGTCCAGCCCCTTCTGGAGTTCACATAGCATGCAACTGGAGATACCAGCAGGTCCCATGGATGCTGTGTACTTGTCTTTGCTGAGTGTGGCTCTCACATGGACATCCAAGATGACAGTGAGGTTACATACAGCAGTGATAACTATCTTGTTTTGGGGGTGAGGGAGCGGGTACATCGCACTGAAGCTGTCCGCCGGAATGTTGCCAATATCTGTCAGGTCACTGGAATATATGTTGTTGTGTACCAACTCTAAGCATATCTGAGGGTTCACAACCAGGTGTCTGACATAACTGAAGAAAGCAGTGTGGTTACCTTCATTGTCTTTGGTGATTTATGTCCCCAAGTTGACCTTGCATGTCTTTATGAGATAATGTAGCTTTCTACTAGTGCTGATCTCAGCTGTCTTCCCTTTTGGAGATGTAGCTCTGTCTTGCATTAGTAACCCTCATCTGTCATACAGTTTGTTTATGGCTGGGGTCCACCAGACAGGACACTTTCCCTTTGTGGAGAGGGTCCTGTTTCCAGTTGTGATTGTATGGTCCATGCTGTCTGACATCTAGCTAAGGGGAGGTCATTCTGGTTTTGCAGTTATCTTTCATCAGCAGTAGAAATGACCACAACAGCCCCTGTGGGGTGTACCTCATGCACACACATCCAGCACCTGTAAAGTCCACAACAGTACCTCACCAGGAGTATGACAGAGCTGGAACACATGTAATGTGTAGTCTGATTAAACAGAGTGCAGCACCACACACTGCCATGCTGTCCACCCAGATGCAAGCTGTGCCTGATGTAGAAAGCCATGTCCAAGCTGGAATCAATGCACATGCTGCACCTTGTACAATCTGAATGGCAGGGAGCTATGCACATGAGGGACCTGAACCCCAGCACTGACATATATAGGACAGGCTGTACTGCATTATCCAAAACACAGAAGCCACCCCACACATGAGTAAACTACCAGTACAGGTTGTCCATAAAGACACTGGTTGAGTCCCCTCAACAGGAATCCTAATGAGTGGATGGGAGATGGGAGGTTTACCCTGGGTATTAATGTTATGTCACAGGTAGACAGAGGCACAGTATACTAAACAAGACATATGACATGTCAAACTACGCTTACAATGTGTTGATGGACAAACACATTCTCCGACTAGCATTAGGTCAAGATACCTCTTGAACACAGCCAGCAAGGTGCTCTGCCTCAAATGGACCAGGATTGTATTCCACAGCATAGGGAGTCTCCCTGTGATAACTCCATCCCTCCAACATGTCCAACATACATCCCTGCTAAGGTGTCAGTCACCTGCACTAGTGGTTCAGGTGGATCTTCTGAGTCTGAGGTGGAGCATGTCCATTAATCTCTGTTTGGACATGGCCTCGCATGTCAGGCACATGTCACCTCTAAGCAGACGGTATGTGAGTGAATAGAGTGTGAGGGTCTTCAATCTGGCAGCATATGACAGCTGTTGTGGTTCCTTGATCCTTTAGGTGGGGGA
The DNA here is from genome assembly GCF_019279795.1 of Protopterus annectens. Taxonomy (NCBI): domain Eukaryota; kingdom Metazoa; phylum Chordata; order Ceratodontiformes; family Protopteridae; genus Protopterus; species Protopterus annectens. The sequence continues at coordinate 1,170,337,813 of NC_056744.1, read as the reverse complement.
CAGTCAGGGTGTCTCCAATTGCTGCAGATGTTGGGTGAGATACAGCCAGAATAGGGCATTTGACTCGATCACCGGTCTGATAAGTGAAGAGTACAGGGGAACAATGACCCACTAGATCTGGATGTGAATCCCATCCTTATCAGGTGGGCAATGTAGAAGGTCTTCCTAGCCACTTTAGCAATGTGAGTCTCAGAAGAATGGCGACTGTCAACCTGGGTCCCCAGGTCTATGATAACCTCCTCTGTGCTTAGAGGATTGACATCTATATGGTAGCTTGGGGTCACCTTGCTTTTCCTGAAGGGTATGTCTACACATGTTGTGCACTCTGACTTCAGGCCATGGCCCTGGCACCAGCTATCAGTTACTGTGAGTCCCTTCTGAAGGATATCTGTGTGTGATGCACTGTCCACTATGGTGCCCAGTGTGCAGTCATCTGCTAACATTGTCATCCAAAGTCCTCCCATGTTGGCCTGTACTCCTGGGAAGTACATGACAAACAATGGTGGCCAAGGACTGAGCCCTGTGTGACACCACCTGTGACCAGCCTGGAGTCTAACATAGTGCCAGCAACTCTAACCCTGTGGGTGTCCTTAAGCCAGTTTGCAACCCATCTTGTGACATATGGGTTTACATTTCAGTTGTTAGGGCTTTCCACAATACCTGAGTGGGGTATTGTGTTGAAAGTGTTAGCAAGGCCAAGGTAGGCTGTATGGACTGCCTTTCCCCAACAATGGCCTAAGTGACCAATTTGAAGATGTCAACACAGTACAAAAGGCATGATCTGCCCCTGACCAAGCCAAAATGGGATGGGTACAATGTCTGCATGTCCCCTATATCTTTGTTTATGAGCTCAATTATGATCCTCTCCATAGATTTGCAGACTACACTTGTTAAGCTTATGGGGCAGCAATTAACAGGGTCTGTAGAGGCACTGCCTTTGTGCAGATGTGCACAACTGGACCCTAACCAGCCTGTTGTGCACACTATGAAAATGTAAATCAGTGATAGGACTGAAGCCCAGGATACTGACCACCACAGTGAAAGTACTGAAACACTACACTAGACAGTGCTACAGTGTTAGGTCAGTATGAACGGATGTTGACAATTGTGTGCAAAGTATCCCATGCAAAACCTGCAGGCACAGTATACTCCCAGTTTTGTTCACACAAAAGCATTTGGACATTAACTACACAACATGGCACAGAACACACAACCATAAACTGGAGGTATTTGTTGAAGGTCACACTCATCCACAAATGTGATGGGCTGCAGAGTTCAACATATGTAAAGCCCACACTGGGCATGCTCACACACTTAGATAAATGAGACATCTTTCACACATGCCACAGGAAGGCTGAACTGGGCATGCTCACACACTTGGTCCAAATGTTACCCCTAGCAAATGTGAAAGCACACCAGAGGATGCCCATCCCCCTTTCTAGACACTGATCATGTAAGCACCCTATAAGTATATTGGAGAAAAGGATTCTCTCAGTAATCCGAATAGCGCGCCGTGCTAATGCGTCCGTCTCTAGTGTCATAACATAGTTAGGTAGGGGTTTGAATCCAGCAGGTGGCAAGTGTGTGTGAAGGGGGTAAGTGTGTGTGTAAGTGTGTATGAAAGAAACATCCCTTTTGGCAACTGGGAAAACACACCACAGGATGATCATTCCACTTTCTAAACTCTGATGATGTCAGCACCCTATAAGTATATCAGAGGAAAAGACATTCCCCAGTAATGCGAATACAGCGCTGTGCTAATGCGTCCGTCTCTAGTGTCATAACATAGTTAGGTAGGGGTTTGAATCCAGCAGGTGGCAAGTGTGTGTGAAGGGGGTAAGTGTGTATGAAAGAAACATCCCTTTTGGCAACTGGGAAAACACACCACAGGATGATCATTCCACTTTCTAAACTCTGATGATGTCAGCACCCTATAAGTATATCAGCGAAAGGACATTCCCCAGTAATGCGAATAGCGCTGTGCTAATCGTCCGTCTCTAGTGTCATAACATAGTTAGGTAGGGGTTTGAATCCAGCAGGTGGCAAGTGTGTGCGAAGGGGTAAGTGTGTATGATTGATATATCCCTTTTGGCAACTGGGAAAACACACTACAGGATGCACATACCCATTTCTAAACGATATCACAATTATGTATGGCTTTTGATTACAGACATGTCATGTGTGTTGTGCACACACAGAATGCCCATGTGTGTGGGTTGTCCCTCACAATAATGCATGACATTGATTACACCGGTTATGGCAATGAACACATGATGTATGTGTGTGCCAAATACACATATGTACCTGAGACTTTCAATAGTTACCATGTGTGATGTCTGCCACATGTGAATACATGGTATTTGCACAGGGTAACATTATGACCGTGGTCTTCTGTGCAGATGCTGCATGTGGGATGTGTATATACAGTGTGAGATGTAGATGCTATCAGCCTAGTAGTGAGGGATGCACACCTGGTCTGGGGCATAAAGTCTACATGTTGTTAATGTACAGGAGCTGCATGTTCTCACCTGTTGTGGGAGTGGTAAGACAGTATTCCATAGCAATGCAGTGACTGCATGCTAAGAACCATTCAGCTAGGGTGTTGTAGATACACTTATTCATTAGCATTCAGTAATTTGTCGGAATCCCTGGTGAGGGTCTGATGCCAACCAAGGTCAGGGGTCTACCAGCCTGTGTCACTTGCTCAGTGATCCCTTCCATGTTCCCTATCACGTATCCCAGTGAGCGACATCCCACATCAGCTGTGGTGGCATGGACAATGACTGAGTCATATGTGTCCATGCATCTGACTGACTTGTATGTTGTTGTTACAGTTTGGCCATGTGTTTCCATCTCATACATGTGATGTACATCAATGGGTAGGGGATAGGGTTGACTGTGTACATGTGGCAGCTGTGACATTACTACATGACACACATATTCCACAACTGTACCATGGAGGTGACTGACAACTGACCTTTGCACATGCTACTGTAGTATTGAGATTACATTGGTGATTGACAGCACATAGGGCCAATGGTGAAAAAGAGACATAGGTCCATAGGTTCGTACAGGGATATCTGCCCAGGGCATGTATCCACCTAGCCAGAATGTGCGTGCCTTTCAACATGCATTGTGAATCTGTCTTGCTATGCCCTTTTCCAAGGTTAGTATACTGTGCCTCTTTCTCACAGTGACACATAAGTGATACCCAGGGTAACCCTACAATGTCACATCCAGTCATTAATATCGCTCTTGAAGATAGTCACTGAGTCAGTACACCTAACCTCTATTGGGATAATAATCAGGAATGAAGGGTGCCTCTGAGTTGTGAATGTGCCCCTCCACCATGTCCTATGTATATCACTCCTGAAGTTCAAGTATTTCCAGCGTGTATCCTGGTGGGATCTGGATATTCTGAGATGCAGCATGGCCATTACGTGAGGGTATGACCTGGCCTTCTATGTCAGGCACAGATTGCCTATGAAGAGGCATTATGTCACTGAGTACAGCTGCTGCTACTTTAACCAGTCAGTATGTGGCATCTGTTTGAGCACTTTGATCCCCTTGTCGAGGTACATATGTGGTAGCCCCAGTTGCTGCAGGTGTCTGGTAAGGTGCATGCCGACAGGTTCATCATACTCAATTATGGGCATGATGAGGGATGAGTAAAGGGGCACAATGTCCTCCCCTGGCCTACATGTGGATCCCATGATGATGTGGCCCATATCACATGCTTACCTAACCACTTTGTCCATGTTGTTGTCAAATGGTAGAATGCTATCAACCTGCGTACCCCAAGGTCCATAATTCCTTGGTCTGCACTTACTGGATTAACACATATGTGGTACATTGTGGTCATTTAGTGTTTGACAAAAGGGATGACTATACTCTTTCTGTCATTCACGTTGAGGCCATGGCTGTGGCACAAGTCGTGTGTTTTCAAGAGTCCCTTTTGGAGGATGCGTGTGTTAGCTGTTGAGTTGATTATGGTGTTCAGTCTGCAGTCACCTGTGACTTGCTGAGCCACAGTAATTCCATGTTGGCCTGTACCTATGACAAATACATAATGAACATGACAGCCCCTAGGGCTTTGCCTTGTGGGACACCACTTGTACCAGGTTGGAGGCTGACTTGTACCAGGTTGGAGGCTGACGTGGCTCCAGCAATTCTACCATGTGTGTTCTGCCCTTGAGCCACTGTGCAATACCCATAGTGACATAGGGGTTATTATGTACACTGGTGAGCTTCCCTAGAATGCACAAGTGGGGTATTGTATCCAAGGCTTATGCAAGGTCCAGGTAGGCTGTGTGGACCTCCTACCCCTTGACAGTGGCCTTGGTGACTGTTTCAAACAAAGCAAACAGGTTTGATAGGCAGGATTTGCCATTGACAAAGCCAAACTGTGTATGGTGACATGTCTGTAGGTCCACAATATCTAGATATGTGAGGTTCTTGATGATTCTTGCCATAGCTTTGCAGACAAAGCTAGTCAGACATATGGGGCGAGTAGTGTCCAGGATCCGTGACGGGACCACTGTTGCTGTATGCCACTCTCTGGCCACATATCATACATTAAGGCTGGGATTGAACAGTGGTGTTATGTCTGGGTGTAGCTCTTCTTGTGGTTCATGTAGGACACAGCCTGGGACACTGTCTGGCCCCATTGATGCAGTGTTTATTGCTTTGGGAAGGGCATCTCTTACCTGAGCATCTGTGATGTCGGGGGGGAAGCACTGTGATGCGAGACATATGTTCCCTTTTGGTGTGGTGGGGAGAGAAGGCAGCATTGAACCTGTCCACTAGGATGATGGCAATGTCTGTGTGTTTTATATTTTGTGTGACATATTGTATTACCTCTGAGCATATCTGGGTAGTACCACCCAGGTTACTAACATAACTACAGGCAGCCTTGTGATTATCCTCAGTGGCTTGTGGAATCCTCTCTCAAAGATGGCCTTAGACAATCATATGGGTGCCTGTAGTTGTCTTCCAATACTCATCAGTGGTGCCTTCACATTTTGGGAGGTTGTTGTATCATGTAGTGGCGCCATCCTTCTATTGTATAGTGTGTTTATGGCTGGTGTCCGGCCCAGGACATCTGCCTTCGGAGAATTGGGTCATGCTTTCATATGTGGCTTCATGATCCATGCATTCCTGAATGTGTCCACAGAATGCCTCTATACAGGTATCTGCAGTCTGGTCCATATTTTCAACAGGCCTTGGGCCTTTGAAGGTTTCCACATCATTTATGAGGGGTGTGCACTTGCTTGACATGAGCTGTTGACAGACGTGCAGCCCTCCAGACAGAGCAAGGGAGGGTCACAGTCAGCTACCTGTTGGGACGCACCTCCCTGGACCACATGGAAAGAGACACAGAGGAGCTCTTACAGCACCCTCTCAAACTCAGGTCTCCCACACAGCCTTCATGCTGACACAGGAGAGTTTAGATTACTCTGCAAACACCATCATACTGGGTGATGCCAGCTACCCAAACATAGACTGTGAACATTACACAAGCCACAATACCCAAGCTCTAAGGTTCCCATTGATCAGACATTCTTTGGCTATGGAACAGGTAACCAACCTTCCCACAGGAGGGGCAGATATACTAGAGCTGATCTTTACAAACATGAGTACAAACTGCTCACCACTGGGAGTATATCCCTCATTGTTGCAATCAAACCATATACTAATCACACTGGTGTTCTGGATCCCCCACATATGCAAACCTCCAACACATCGATGTGTGTGTGTGGGAAATGTCCCTATTAGCAACCGTGACAGTATTGTACAGGATGCAGATCCCCCTTTTGAAACAGTGATGATGTCAGGACTGTATAACTATATCACCTGTAGTAAAGTCCTCCAGTAATTGGCATAGCGCGCTCTGCTAATGTGTCTTTCTTCAGTGTCATAACGTAGTTAGGTGGGGGTTTGAATCCTGCAAAGGGAATGTATAAGTGTGGTTTATGTGTGTGCACTATGCTGGGAGGGTTAACTGCCTTTTGCCAACTGGGAGATCTGTTGTCTGCAGTGTTAAGTGGCTTCACATTCACCAAATGCACAGATATTGGCAACATTGTTGCAGACAGTTTAGGTGCAGGTACCCCCCCCCCCCATTGTCCTACACACGTGTTATTAGTTATCCCAGATGACTGTAACCTCCCTATCCTCTCACATGTCCAGGTGAGAGCCACCCTCATCATTGCAGAACACATATCATCACTGTTACGAAATGGTATCCCTGGATGTGTGCTACATTCACCCCTGGAGGGCATAGCACCACATGACAGACTGATATTAATCCCTGGCCATACTACAGGATATGTACCTGAACAGTGCCATACATACACAGTGGTCCCACACCAATGAGGAGGAACCTCTACTGACCCTGGGAACTACTGCATCATATGCACAACTGGCCTTGTGTTCTAAGCTATGGAAGTGTTAGTTATGGCCCACATGTACAACAATATTACATATGTTTATATTTCATGACTATCTACACACAACCTATCTCATGCACATACCTATAGATAGTGAACTATGATTAATTTGGAGGTGTCACAGTATACACAGGATTAACCTGCTACTTTGCATTACCTGTGTTTGTGGCAGCTGTTGCTGTGCCAGTGGTGCTGCTTGCTGCTTGCTCCTTGCTGCTGATTTTGCTGCTGGCAGTCCTAATATTTGTTTTCTTTTTTTGTTGTTTGGTTGTTTTCTCTGTCTCTCTCTCTCTCTCTTTATCCGTAGTGTTTGTGCAATGAATGTATTGCGTGAGTGTAGTGTGGGAACTCAAAGCTTTTGTAGGTATCTGCATAGGTCCATGTGATGGTCTCTGCACCAATTGTAAGGCAGCATTTGCTAATTGCAAGCAGCTGGGTGTGTACTGATTGCATGTCTCACTGTGATTTCAGGACACTGCTATAAAAGGGTATGTGAGATAGGTGTTGCCCTTTCAGATTTTAGGGCGTGGACCATGCTGGTATGCTGTTGACAGTGTTCTGTGAGTGTGAAGGTTAGTATATCTCCCATGCTTCATGCTGTGTTGTAGATTCAGGTTGCTGCATTTATCTTGCCTGTTCCCTGTAGTGAGTGTGTATGCATACTGACACCTACAACTATATGTCATATGTATTGCTATATAAATATATATATATATGTGTACATATACATACTTTCATATATGTACATTAGCTGACATTATTGGGTACAAGCTAACAATTAGCAGGGCTGTTTCTGTTAACACTACACTAGTATGGGAACCCAGTAATTGTGACTATAAAAGTCTGCCTGACATGCTTTGGGTAGTAGACATACTATATTGCCTTTATCTTCATTCCTACTATTACATGTTCCACGTATTCAGCACTATATTCCTGTATGAGAGTCATGTCTTAGTGGTAGGTCATACTGACTAGTGTTACAATGGTCTTGTGGTAGGGCCTACCAGTATGCTCATATTCTGCTTTTGAGTTGAGTATAGGGCCTATCAATCACAGTGCTGGAGGCACCTTTAAGCAGTTAAAGGGCTTAGTAGGTCTCACAGGAGCCAGGCTGTGTTGCAGATTCTGGTTGCTGCATATATCTTCACTGTTTCCTGTAGTGAGTGTGTATGGCTACTGAGACCTACACCTATATTTCATATGTATTAATATATATTTATATATATGTATGTGTAGATATACATACCTTCAGATATGTTCATTACCTTACATTATTATGTACAAGCTAACAGGTAGCAGGGCTGTTCCTGTTCACACTGAACTAGTATGGGAATCCAGTAATTTGGCCATTAAAACTCTACCTGACATGCTTTGGATAGTACATCTCCTATATTACCTTTATACTGATTCCTACTATTACATGTTATATTTATTTTAGCAGTGTGTTCTTTCAAAGCAGGCATGGCTTAGTGGTAGGTCAAACAGACTAATGTTACCTAGGTCCTGGGTTCGAGACTGACAGTGGGAATTTTTTACTTTGCAAACTTTCCAACTGAGTACAGGACCTGTCAATCAAATAGCTGAGGCCACCTGTAAGCAGTTAGAAGGGTAAGTAGGTCACACAGGGGTCAGGCTGTGTTGCAGATTCAGGTTGCTGCAATTATGTTCACTTTTTCCTGTAGTGAGTGTGTATGGCTACTGAGACCTACGATTATATTTCATATGTATTAATATATATTTATATATATGTATGTGTAGATATACATACCTTCACATATGTTCATTACCTTACATTATTATGTACAAGCTAACAGGTAGCAGGGCTGTTTCTGTTCACACTGAACTAGTATGGGAATCCAGTAATTTGGCCATTACAACTCTACCTGACATGCTTTGGATAGTACATCTCCTATATTGCCTTTATACTGATTCCTATTATTAAATGTTATATTTATTTTAGCAGTGTGTTCTTGTAAAGCAGGCATGGCTTAGTGGTAGGTCATACAGACTAATGTTACCAAGGTCCTGGGTTCGAGACTGACAGTGGGAATTTATTTTTCTTAGCAAACTTTCACACTGAGTACAGGACCTGTCAATCAAAGTGCCATAAAGGCACTTTTAAGCACTTTAAACCAGGTCTGCGCTCGTTTGCTGAGCTCACGCAAGACTGGCGGTGAGCTCCGCTAACACAAGCACCAGCTTATTTTCTTTGAAAGAAAAGAAAAAGGGGTGACAGGAAAGTGGTGAAAAGGGGTCACAAAGAGGGTAAGACAGTAGGGAAAGAAGCGTGGGATTTGCAGGAAGGGTGTAGGTAAGGCCCATAGATGCCCATGTCTTTTGCAGCAACAGCTGTATATTTCTATGTATTTTGGTGAGACATTTGAAACCTTCCACCTCTGAGAGAGGTGTCAGGACAACATTAATATTTGTTGTACAGCCAATTGTAATTAACAGTTTAGATGTCCAGCGGACATGTGTGCGACATGGACAGCTATGTATGGGGCGTAATATTTTTGTGGGACAGAGTGCCCTTTTTTTTTTTTTTTACAGGTGAGAGTGGTATGACAGGTGAAGGAAGTCGGTAAAGCTGGGGAGGTAGGTTGGGTAGGTTAACAGACAAGACAGACAAGACGCATACAGGGACGGTGTATGACACACGTGGGGGGGTTACACAATTGACGTGGACGGAGGTTGGGATATCCGAGATGCACGAGCCCACAGATGGCAACAGTGGAACTGATATCCCCACCCATAGGCAGTTGCCACTGTTCCTTCACAGCCCAGGACGGGCTGTGCTGGGGCTGTGTAGGCGGGCAATGGCCGGGGCCGTTAGCTGTGCCACACGAGCCTCAAGCTGGCGTAGGGGTCCAAGAACAGTGTCTTGGATCTCCCTACGCACCACAGACCGGACACCGCGGAGGGTGAGTGGACGAACCCCTCCGGCCACACTTGCAGAGGGGGGACGGGCCCCATCCCCTGCAGCGCTTCCACCCGAAGGTGGCACAGGGCCACCGGAGGGGGGTCCAGCCTGGGCACTAGTGCCAGGTGCAGTCGCCAGCTGAGGTGGGAGAGGTGGGTCCGCTGGGACCTGCCTTCCCAAGCGTTCTAGGTTTGTGAGTAGTTATGTTAGTTTGGGTTAGTGGCATTTTATTCCATTCAGATTAGTTGTAACAGCATGCATTGGTATTCCCATCAAACACCCAGATATGAACACCATTGAACAAGGGGCATATCAATATCACATGCATTATTTGAACAGCAAAACACAGTCAAACGACATGCAGGGTTGATTAATGGCAACAGGCCATCAGATTTGCAGGTATGAACAGGGCACATGCACGAACAGACATGCATATATGTTTGAAACGGACAAATGTCCATGATTAATGAAATGTTCACATACCATTATTTAGTGGATGTTGTTATATGGAATTATAGGGTTGGGTGGGGATAGAAAGTGATGACACATTCATATGTTACACATTGATTCACATTTCTCATAGGTACACAATTAAGTTGAGGCTGATGTTTCAAAATAATCTTTATTTGACTGTCATGCTACACCTGTTACACATACATCACTATCCTACTTATTTTGAATTTGATCAGATACATCATCCTGCTACACTTTGATGACAGGACAGGGGACAACTATGGCTGTTTAGTCTGTCAGATAACCATTCATTCTATCTGCAAATTGTTTACTGTTATCACCATATACAGATTTTGACCTAGACATTCCAGATTCAGACACACTGAAATCAGTTTGGGATGTTAATTTGTACATGCATTTAGTTCTGTAGAAACACACTGAGGCTTATATATTCAGGGGTTATTACTACTTTATTTATTCATACATGAGCCTTTCTGTCACTCTCACACATTCTGCAACTTCACAGTTCAGGTTGGTACTTCTAGGCTTTGTTCACATATTAGACCTGTGGTGATTCAAACACTTTCCAACAGCCTCACTTCTGTCATGATTCAGCATTTCAACAGGGGATATATCTCACATGTGACTACCTCAGATTCTGAAGCTGTACTCTTGAGACTACTGCAGGTTACAGTATATTTAATTAATGATGGGACATCTGTATTACAGCACTGTTTAATTCTATCAATTATATTTCCAGTTACACTTGCATACTGATGAACTTGTTGCAGCCATACCTGCAGACTTTCAATTCCTGCTTGCACATTATATTACTTTTAATCAATACACTGCACTGTTCTGATACATGGTACATAATAATATTTATTTACAAGTACTGGGTGGGGTTACTAACCTACATGGTGGCGCAGCCGCACCAGCCTTCTGGCGTGCATCTCACGATTCACAGAGCGGACACCTGCAGCTGTAATACAAAGGGAATAATATTGGACTACACATCTCCATGGTATCAGCTGGTTGAAATCCTTACATACATGAGTAAAATGTGACTTACTCAGTAGTGGGGCGTTGGGCATTTGCCGGGCCTCCTGGATCCAACGGTTCAATTGGTCCTGCTTGCGTCTCTTCAGGTCCGCATGGTGGTGACGGACCTGCTCACCAGTGCGTGGAATTCCAGTAGCACTGGTCAGATCACGAGCCAACTGGTCCCACGCCTCTGCCCTATATGCTCCCCATGAGACCTGGCCCTGCATGAGTTGGGCCTCGTGATTATGGACAAGGAGCCAGACCATGTATCTGGACTCCTTAACGCCCCAACGCTGTGCTCGAAAGCAACGTCCCTCACCTACTCCACTCATGCTGACTGCAAGTCTGTTCTACAATCAGTTATGCTGTGTATTCCACCTATGGGGCTTATATATGCCGCTTTTCCCGCACATTTCTCTGATTGGCCGTTTTGGAATTGTATCTACTTCACTGAAAATGCTTTCTCATGCTCCATTCTGGGTTTTATCCCATATATATGCTATTTCTGCATTTCTAGGTATTGCTGTCATGGCTTGGTGGTTTAGTTCCTTGACTCTAGTGCATGGTATCCTGGGTTCGAATCTGGCAACTGATTTTTGCTTTTCCTGACAGAAATGAGTTGAGGACCTGTCAATCAAACATGCCAAAAGCACTTTTAAGCACTTTAAACCTGTTCTGCTCGTTTGCTGGAGGTAACACATGCGCACTGGCAGTTAGCCTGTGGGAGCGGCGCAAATGGTGTGCGCTGGGATAAATCTTAATTGGCTAGTGACACACATGTTCAGCTAATTGCACACAGTTTCAGCCTGTTTACCCGCTGCTTGGCAACGGGCACGCAGTTTGCAGCTTTTTAAACACTACTCAGCTACGGGCACTCTGTCTCACGGCAGCTTAGCTATCAGTACATTTCTGACTTTTTATTCTTATGTTACTTCAAAATATATGCTCTATTTCATTCCATTTTACAAAAGGGAATACATTTACATTTGTACAATACTGTCAGGGGGCTTTTTAGTGCTTATTTACAAAAAAAAAAAAAGGTTGTTGTAGGGGCTCGAACCCTGCCTGCCTACTCTTAGGGCGGCTACTCTACCGCTAAGCTATTATTTCTTGGCTTACTTTGCATATTTAGTTCTTATATCCTTTTCCACTGACTGCTAACTGTGATTGCGCTAGTAGCACACCCGCGCACACAGTAGCAAACATTTACGGGGTTTAACAAAAAAAAAAAGGTTTTAATTTAATTTTATGACATCTCTTCACTTTATACACTGATGGCCAGTCGGGGCATGTGTTGTATAGTGTGTTTATTCACATTTTCATGGCCTTTCTCGTGGCTGTTTACTTTCAGCCATTCTAGTCTTCCGGGGGCGTGTCCACTTGCAGAGCTTAGCCTACAGATACGCCCCCTACTCTCTTACACGGACCGTGTAAGAGTTACTAGTGTGATTCAGCATGCCTCATGCACCTCATGCATATGCATGACATGCTGACATCACACAGTTTAACTGCAGCCTCCGTGTAAGAGTTATAACTCTTACACGGAGGCTTCCTGAATCTGGCCCCATGTCAGGAAGTCAAGAACTAACAACAATGTTTGTAGCAAGTCCATAATAAAAAAACATTGCTGACTTTGACTCCAGAGAAATAACTAATATCCTAGCTAACAAATTCAGGGCAAATTTTACTGCACCCACATGCAAGTTATTTCACAGTCCCACCAATCACCCTTAATTATTACTGTCAATACAAGTATGATAAATTTTGGGGTATAGTAAAAAAAAAAAAAAAAAAAAAAAAAAAAAAAAAAAGAGTAAAAGAGAAAGTGTATAAGTGAAGAAAAAAATGTTACCCCAAAGAAAGAAAAACATTTTCTGGAAAATAAAATTGATATAAAAAACTTAAAAAGTATGGAATAAGAATGTAATGATAAAACATTACTACGTGAAACCATAAATAAGAATATGGGTGAAAATTTAGTATGACTGTAAGGAAAATTATGAATATGTGTAAATAATGTTTGTATATCAATATATTTGTACATTTGTAAATATGTTATAAATAAGAATTATTTTTGTATATAAATAAAAGACCTCTACTCTTTTCAATAGGTGCAGTGGGATCTTTTAGATCCACCTGAGCTACCGCTAAGAGGGGACATCCCTTTAATGTTTCATCCGAAGGACAGCACACTCAGGAATGTAGCACCCCACTTACATGCTGTACTGCAGTGTCAGCAATCACAACATTCTGCACCAAAAACAAGTGTGCTACCTGTTGCACCACTAACATTTTATATTATGAATTGTAACCCCAAAGTTCAGTCTGGACCTTGAGATCACATCCAGCATAGTGTCTTATGAAGGTATGCAGAGAAGCTCATGTCACAGTCTTACGAATATCATCCACAAAAGAATCCCTGAAAAAAACGGAGTATAAATCGTAATGAACTTATTGATGCATGTAGTAGGGTTTTCACATACTTATCATAACAGAAGGTTAACAGAATTTAATTGATACCTGGATGATGTAACTTTGGACATTTCCTGGACGGCTTTGTCTGTAACAAAGGATACAAACAGCTGACAATCTTTCTATTACCTTTAGATTTGTCAAAGGAAAACCTTACCTGACAGAGCACATCTAGGCATTGTAGTAAACATTCACCCTGTATTAGAATTCTGCTGAAAAATACTGTCAGGTTAACAGACAGGTTAAGGTTATTTTTGTGGTTAAACTGAGCATGAAAATATGGTTGTTGTGTAAAGATACTACATCTTTACAAAAATATAATATATGCCAACTCAGAAGAAAGAATACCTTTTTACCAGTCTCTGTTGGTGCTCTCCAGGCTCTATATTAGCACCACTACTGTTTAATGAATTTATCAGTAATTTACACACTGCCTCAAAACATGCCAAAGTAGTCCAATACACCAGTGATGCAACTTTTATTCATTTTGCCAAAAATTCTGATCTTCACCAACAGTTTACACCAGATTCAATCACCTCCAAAGAAAGCTGACTAGCAAAATCAGACCGAATACTAAAAGCAAAAATTACAAAACTACTTATCACATCCAAGTCTCATACCAAATGCAAAGCTAACTTTTCAAATAATATCTGCAAATAACACACAAGTATTGTGATAGTCTGCAATACTAAATTGCTGGGGATTATAGTACATGACACCTTGACATTCAACTCCATATTCAACAAGCAAACAAAAAAACACATCAGATGTTAGGCCTGCTACATACAGCCAAACAGATGGATAACTTCAGCATCCACTTTCATGCTGCCTACACTTTTGTACGCCTCTCCTATGTCCACTAACCTCCAGTACACCCTGACAACTAAATTAAAGCAATGCATTTAGGCCTGCGACCTTTCAGGTTAGGAACCTTTAAAGCCTCGCTAATCACTTGATATGATGGAAATACACCCAAAAGGGGTTACTGTACTCAATATTTTCCCTAATCAATGCAGAGTACAAAGAAGTAATTACCTCTTTAAACCATAATGATATTCCTCTAGGTGGACTAAATGGAAGAACTTCTTAACAATCCTTCATAGGTTCATAGGTAGGTACTAGGCTATTAGCCCTAGGGTCTATAAGCCTAGCCAAAAAGGTACCCTGGCTTTCGCCATCCAAGAAAATTATTTTCCTGTGCCCCTGTCGAGCATAGCCACAGAAGTGATCCCAGGGGTGAATTGCCTATTTCCCATCCAATCATCAATATTTTTCTTGAAGAGTGCAAATGAGGAGCTCTGTTTGACATAGGTAGTCTGTTCTAGAGTATGGAAAGTCTCTGGGACAGGAATCTATCCCTCCAGCATGTTCTGTTTATTGTGGTGACAAGGTTTAGGTCTGTAGAGTGTGTAGCTTGGAGGGATTGGAATTTCTTTAAGTGGAGCATGTCCAACAGCTCTGGGTTTGACATAGCTTTGCATGTTAGGCAGAGATCGCCTCTGAGTAGGCAATATGTGACGGAGTAAAGCTGGAGTTTTTTGAGACAGTCTGCGTAGGGCATCTGTTTGAGGCCAGTAATCCTCTTTGTGAGGTATTTCTGTGGCCTTTCCAGTTGTTGTAAATGTCTTGTGAGGTACATACCAAAAGGGGCGTTCTACTCTATAATGAGTCCAGTGAGTGATGAGTAGAGGGGAACAATGACCTCTTTTTTTGGATGAGAAACCCTTTTATGATGAGGTGAGCCACATAGAAGGATTTCCTGACCACTGTGGCGATGTGATTATCAAAGGAGAGACTACTGTCCACCTGTGTCCCAAGGTCTCATCACACTTTTGGCGTTAAGTAGACTACCACTTATATGGCAGTTCATGGGTACAGAGTTTTTACAAAAGGGGATGACAATACACTTTTTGGCATTGAGCTTCAGGCCATGGCTTTGACACCAGGCATCTGTCTCAGTGAGGCCCTTTTGTAGTATATAGTTTTGATTATGGCTCCTAGTTTGCAGTCATCTGCGAACTTCGTTAGCCAAAGACCTTCTGTGTTGGCCTGTACTTCAGAGAAGTAGATAACAAGCAGGAGAGGACCCAGGACTGAACCCTGTGGTACTCCACTTGTCACTGCTCTGAAGTCGGATTTGGAGTCTGCTACTTTCACAGTGTGGGTTCTGTCCGTGAGCCATTTGGCAACCCATCTTGTGACATAGGGATTTGTACCTAGTTTAGTGAGCATATCTATAATTCCAGAGTGGGGGATGGTGTCAAAAGCCTTGGCGAGATCTAGATAAGCTGTGTGAACCACCTTACCCTCATCTATGGCTTTGGTGACTGCTTCAAAGAAGTCAATCTGGTTTAGGAGGCATGATCTGCCTTTTACAAACCCGAACTGGGTAGGATCCAGAGTTTGGAGATTACCAATGTCTTTGTAAGAGTTAAAGAGCCCTTGCAGGTCTTGAACCCAGAACCCAGTACACTATAGTCACATTAGTTAACCAGTAAGCCATCACAGCAGTTATCACATGATGGTCAAAAGACATGGGTGCTATCAGCACAAGTACTTACCTCTGACAAAAAATGATTTTGTAGTGGTGTGTTGTCTATAAAATGCAATGAAGAAAGGGGTTGTCCAACAATAGTGAAGACACCATACTTTTTAGCATGAGTCCATTTTTAGTACACCAAGGGTTTACTGAGAAGTGTTCATTCAGGAGAGTGTGTGCCATAGGTTGAATAACAATAACCTCCAGTTTGCAGTAATCTGCAAACTTTGTTAGCCAGAGGTCTTGGCTCTTAGTTTTGAGATCTAAGAAGTAAATATCAAAAAGGAGATGTCCCAGCACTGAGCCCTGAGGAACACCACTGGTCATTTTCATACTCACTGATGAGGCATCTGCAGTTCACACTGTGTGGGCTGGCTCTGTCTTTCAGGCAGTTTTCTATCCGTCTTACCACATATGGGGTCAATTTTTAAAACAATTAGCTTAAGTATGATGTCAGCATTGTGAATGGTGCTGAAGGCCTTTGCCAAGTCAACTTACAACATGTGCACTGCACAGCCATCATCTAGAGCCTCTGTAACCCTTTTGAAAGAGTTCACAATGTTAAACTGACAGGACCTACCCTTCATAAAGCCAAACTGTTGGGGTTCAAGTCTAATAAGAATCTTGCTCTAACATTTTATAAGGTTAGTTATAATACACCCCATGATTTTGCAGATAAGACCTGTAAGGCTGATAGGACTTCAACTGCCCAGGTCAGGTGTAAGGTCACATTTACACAGGGGCATCACCACGGCAGTGAGCCACTCATTTGGAATGAAGCCAGCAGCTAAAACTTAAGTTTAAACAGCTTGAGGGGTGTGTCTGCAAGGGCATGTTTCACACTATTTATGATGCAACCCAGTATATATTAGTTGTAGTAAATAAAAAATCAAACATTAGAATTGTTCTGTACCAGAAATCTGACAAAATCAAGCAGCTTGCATGTTTTTTTTTTTTTTTTTATCCAGATGTTAATGTTATAAAATGCTGTATACAGAGTAACAGGCATTGCTAATAAGCTGTGTGACACATAAATGGGGCAGTCCTTGGCAGTACTGAATATTTTGACTCTGGCCTTTGGTGAAATGATACCCTAGGAAAAGGACTCTATGGGCCCACAGTTGTCCACTGCCCCCTCCCCAGCATTCCACCCAGTGTACCCCCTACTTTCCCCCATCCTGGCCTTGCCACACTATTCAGATAACTTTTTTTTCTTGTTTTCTCATACTTAGTTCTACTCTTCAGATCTTCCTGCATTCTTTCAATATATTCTAACTGGCCAGTATTGCACTGTAATAAACGAGGAGGAACAATCAAATTGAAATGGTGGTCTCAGCTGCCCAGAAACCATTGAGTTCTAGACGCTCAGAGTTGTACTTTAGAGACTTTTTTTTTTTCAAATCTTTTGAGACAAGGATGGCCTGGACAAAAATTATGGCTCCAAACCAAAAAAAAACTCCTTGGATCAATAGCTCAGTAGCAAAACGTGACCAAATAACCAACTTTTTTATATATAAAAACACAAGTTTATTAATACTTGTAAGTGCTTTCGAAGGGGTCCCTGCCCCAACTTCAAGACAAGAATTATGGCTAAAGAAAGAAATTCATTCTTGGTCTTCATTTTGTTCCAGCTGTATCCTTTCACCATTCTCTAAAATGGCAGACTGCAGTGTAACAACTGTGTGGGAAGTAACAGAATTAAGCTAATAGCCTGGAAGCTGTCTGGGCTTCAGAAGTCATGGGATTCTAGTTGCTGTGAGGTACATTTTAGAGCTTTTTTCCCCAGCCTTTTGTTACAATTATGGCCTAGACAAAAATCATAACTAAATGAAGAAATGCAGTTATATATTTTCTTTCATGGAAGAAAATAAATTGTGGCCAAGGCTTAATGACCAAAGTTGACAAAGAGTAGCTCCCAATAAACTGAGACGATAACTGCTTGCAAAGCTACATAAATCATATCTAGTGCCTTTCTTCCCACCAAAAAAAATAAATAAATAAATAAAGATAGTCACCTTTTGGGTATCGCTATGATGCTAGTTTGGGATAGCAGTGAATAAATAAATGGCCTCAGTCATCTATTTCAAGCTGTTGCTGTCACACATCATACAGTTTTCCTCTTCACCTCCATCCCCAAGAGACAGATAGCTACAGTCTGCGTAGCCCCCTCAGACAACCAGAATACAGTAACATATTTTAAATGGGCGATTTCAGACCTATACCGACAATATGCCTCCTTAACCCTGCCCCCTAGTAACCTACCTGTATTCACTTCTGATAAGTGAAAGTGAGAAAAAAGTGAAAAGATTATCACAGTCATGTATTCTAGCCTGTTTCTCAGACAGTACACTGACCCTAGACAAGCTATAGTCATCTTGTGTGCATTCCTCTCAGGTTTGATCGTACAAAAAGTTAAAGAAATAATGACCACACTGTCACAGCCCACAAAAGCTAAGGTGGCCTTCTGTGCATACCTCTGAGGTTTGATTGTGAAGAACACTTTTGGCAGTCCCAGACAAGTTAAGAGTGCCCATCTATGCACACCTTTGATGTTTGACTGTGAAGAGAATTTAAGAAAGTGTAAGGATCAGTAGGACAATGCTCTGAATTTGGGGAAAAGGCATGCTTGTTAATCACCATTCTGACATTAGAAAGATTCTCAATGAGCTTTTATGAAGTAACCCATCGCTGTTAAGTTCTAGTCACAGGATTAACAGCAATCAGCAGTCACCAAAAACAAGCAGTGGAAAGCTGTTAAACACTTCAGTCAGACTTGCTCTCTGTGTAGTAACAGCATGTGTGTTATAGCACTAATGCACTTTTTCCTCTAACTCCTGAGTATATGGCTTCTGGACTACACACCATGCAGGTGTAACATGAACTTCATTTAGAATTTTCTATGAAATTTTGTGCAGTCATTCCAAATGTAACTCATATTTACACTACAGTTATCTTGTGTTTCAGTTATACTTCTGTTATAGCAGTAGGCAACTAAACAAACTCCCTTTTAGACCACTAAGTGCTTCTTTTGCCTTCCTCAGTTTCAGACACCCATGTCTAAACTGTGGTGTGATTTTACATTAAGGAGACTTGGGACTGCTTTTCTTCGTAGCCTGGTCTGCCTTAGTGATCCCAGCTATTGGCTCGGGAGGACACGTGATTGTTTATTTTTTCTGCTTTTATAAATTTGACACACACTGCAACACTGCTCACTGCACAGCAGGGTTTAAAAGTGCTCTGTATAGATGCAGGCACCTAGAATTTACATTTTCCCAATAAAACTACCCATTAAACTTTCCAAAATGTACTAAAAGCAAGTAGTCTGTGTAGTGATAAGCACTGCCACAGGAGTTGTGTATAACATACTCCTACTTTTCCTCTATAGTCCTACAGCAACCTTCTGGTCATGAAAAAAGGGCCTATAAACATGGATATGAACTTTCTTGCTGTCTCTGTAGCCAGTTTGGAGGATATGGGCATCCTGTGGCAATGCAGCAATTGCCTCATGTATATTGACAACCAACTTAAACTGAAAAGGTATGCGAGAAATGTACTTACACAATGTCACTGGAGGCAACATTCTCTCATACAAGCACTCATAATACAAATCAAGTTGTCAGTAATGCACACAGTATACCCAGCACACACAGGAACAAACATCTAGACTCACATATGCTGAGGCTCTTAAATACAATCTTACTAAATGCCCAAGACCTCCTAGACATTAAACCTACAACATGTAGCCTCAGCAGCCCCAAAAGCACACTACCAAAAACACAACACATATAGCCACATCTCATGGAGTCCTAAAAGCAAGCCACCACACAACTCAATATGTTGGTCGTAGGAGACTCCATAGTGAGACAAATTGAACTCCCAGTCAAACAGGTTAAAAAAGAGAAAGTCGTGGTCAGTTGCCTATCAGGGACCAGAATCCACTACATCATGCACTCAGGTTGCCTATCAGGGACCAGAATTCACTACATCATGCACTCAGGTTGCGGAATCACAAGTAACAGTGCGACTCAGGTTGCTGAATCACAAGTAACAGTGTGACTCAGTCAGTCCATGCGGGTGGAAATGACTGGAGATGCACCTCCCTATACTATGTGAAAAGAGATGTGATGGAGCTCTTGGATTGTGTCCTAGGCCGGTATGAACCTAGCACTGGGCAGCATTCTACCTTCTCTATGGATTACCTCGATATGAACAGGAGATGATTGACTTTAATAAATCGGCTTAGCTTCAGGTATCACTCTAAGGGGGTACAATGTTTGTCAGCAAGGAAGAACATGGTCAACACACCACACTGCTTTACCAAGGATGGTCTGCATCTGTCGCCTATGAGATTTCAAATACTGATTGTAACTTGGGGGGACAAAGTGCCTTTTTTATACAAGAAAATCTAAAGGTGTTAATGCCAGGAGTCTAAATGTAAAATTCCACGCCATGCAAACTCTCCTCACCCTGGAGGATGCAGCTGTTTGTGCAATTCCTAACACATGGCTTAAAGCCACAGACAGCACCCTGGCAGTGAAGAGATAGAATGCCTTCCACACATTTAGACCAGCTACTGCTCAGGCTGGGACTAAAGGCAGAAGTGTCTTGGTTGACATAAAAAACAAACATACCTCAGAGCCTAGTCAAACAGGATGATGCAGTGGACCTTATCCATATCCAAATTACCATAGACAAAGTCTCATACTATATCCTTGCAAGCTATACATCTTAAAGGCAGAAGTGTCTTGGTTGACAAAAAACAAACATACCTCAGAGCCTAGTCAAACAGGATCTTGCATTGGAGCTTATCCATATCCAAATTACCATAGACAAAGTCTCATACTATATCCTTGCAAGCTATACATCTTACTCTTATGACCCAGAAAGCTCATAACACAGATTTAAACTTGTAAAACTGAGGAAGGAAAAGCCAATTACTCTGTAGATCTCATCAAATTCTTGATCAGTCTGCAGTGGAATTCTCTGACCCTATCTAAAAGATTGAAATAAAAACACAGGACAATTCAATTGCTCCTTAATGCTGTCTGGTTTACTGAATTTTATGAGCACTTTCGTCCACTAGACTTCATCAGATAGATTTTTAGTGAAGGAGATTACACTTACTTGACTTGTTTAAATGCTTCTGAAAAGGGGGTATAGTAAAGGACAGCTGTTGCCATTGGCAATTAGTTTGACTGACCCTGTAGAATGATTGATCCAGATTAGTTCTAAGCTTGACTGGAAGGGAAAGGTTAGCTCTCAATTTGCACAGGTTGTCAGAGTGTACCAGCGGTTATTCTCCACAGCATTTAATCACAATTGTATAGTTATTCTAATTTATTATTATTGTATAATGCATTTATTTATTTATTTTTTTAAGTCAAAGGTGGCACAAGTAATCGACTACCACTGAATAAGGTTCAATAGCATTGGTACAAGGGAACCTTTGGGCTGTGTGTCTGCTTTTCTGGGACATAGGGATTTAATCAGGTGCTTTTTCTCATACATTGAGCTTTCACTTCTTATGTGGGGCCCAATGTTCTATGTGGAGTTCAGCTGATCATAATGGATCGTGGCTTAGGAAATAACACTTCTAAGGTTGCCACCTTTCATTGTGACCAAAACAGGGCCAAGGCCATACCCCTCAAACTTCACATAACCCTGACTATCTCATCCCCTCTCCCCACCCACTTTCCACTCATTTCCTGATGTCATTGTCCTATCAGGTGAGGAGGAACTTCCCCTTTTCCATTCACAATGCCTTTTTTTTTTTTATATTTACCACACTTTTCTATATAAAAGCAAAGCAAATGCACTGATTTGACAAACTCCAATGGTCTGTTTAATTTTTTGAAAAAGAATACCAGAGTTTGTACAGTGTTTTCTGGGCTACTGGACAATCTGTTTGAATTCCAGACAGTCTGGAAAAAAAATGGATAGGTGGCAACACTAAACACATCACAGAACAAGAAGCAGTAACAATTCTTTCGATCTGGGACCTGAAACTTCATCAGAAAACCAGATAACTCAGAAAGTCATGTCAACATCTAAAGCCTTGATAAACCATGTTTCAAAAATGAATTCATTACCTTACAAGTAAGCATCCCACACTCTTTTACCGAGGCTAATGGTTGGCAGCATTAATCCTGTTTTGTATCACATGTAAGGCTGATTATGGTACCCTACTAAAGGTTCACTAAGTACTTAGAACAAGAGAGGGATAAGCATTGCTCCTGTTTCACAGCACAAATGAGACTAAAGGGTATGAAATAATTACTTATTAAAAGAATAAGTAATGTAAACTGAAAATGCATATGAAATTAGACTTAAGACAGGTGGTTCAGATTTTTTTTTTTCCAACTGCAGGACACTCTTGCTGGAGCAATCAAAATTTAAACCAGGTTAAGTATATGTTAAGTCTTATTTGCCACTCTAGCTCTCTTTTATTCTAAGTGTGTCTGTCTGTTTATGATTTTTTCCAAATATGGAACTTAAAGCTGGACTAGCCTGTAACTAAATGTTCTGGAGACACTCACCATTTGGCCCAAAATCATATTCATGGGTATCCAACTACCTCACCAAAGACCCCATGCTTGCTGGCCCATAGAGTCTGGAACTTTATAAACACAAATGCCCTAGATGAGACAGTTCATACACCACTAGGTGTGCAAACATACTGGAACAAGTCCTCCCTAACATGGGTGAATGCTGCACTACCCCCTTCATCTCTGGTAATGTTTGACCATAAAACTTTCTCCTTTGAAATGAAAATAAAACCTGTGACCCTAGTTAACCCTGGCACATTTAGGAAATATTCTAAGGCAATCTGCCTGCTCTTAAGTAATAACCTGGCAAAACTTTCAAGCTGCCCCCCAAACCCTAAGAACACTGCTGCCTATGCAGAACCATATACAATAATGTTAATAGATACGTACAGGTATTTGTGTCTCCCAGGAATAAGCACAGAAAAACTTAGTGAACAAACCACCCTGGGGGAATCCAATCATCAACAGGTTGTGTAACAAAAAGTAGTGACAAAAATTAGGAAATGCAATACATCCAGCAGGATAAAACACTCATCAATCTAAACAAGCAACTCAGATCACAGATAAACTCTAACAAAACCAAATTTGAGGTAAAAACAGCCTCCCAGAACAAGGACAACCATAAGGCTTTCTGCACCCTCAAAGGTAGTAAACAACGACATGCAAAACCAATTGTAAATGGAGCCATCTACACCGAGCCAAAAATATAGCAAATTTACTGGCCAACAAATTTAAGCTCCAATTTTACCCCTCTACTCCAGCTACTTCTGAGGAAACCTCATTGAACATAACCCACCCTTCCAACTATCACTAGGGAACAGGTCTTCAATGCACTCTCCAAAGCCAAGAACACCAAAGTGATACCATGATAATATCCCAGGATACCCCTAAATAGCATTTAATATGACCTATCAGGACCACAACAGTCACTATTTAACCATAGCCCCCAGATAGGCTTCATACCATGCAAATGGATAACTGCAGTGGTCATCCCTCTACATAAGGGCAGGCCATCTATAGGTCCTGGTAACTACATACCCATAAGTTTGACAATATGCAAAGCTATGGAAATAGGTTCACAGATGTATACTAGGCTAAAAACCACTGGGGCCTTTATAAACCTAGCCAAGCATCCCAATTTATCCAGCAAGTGTACGTGCCTCAAATGTTATTTTAAGATTTATATGCAAGTTGAGGCAAGATTTACAGGCTGCCTCTGTCCATTAAAGACATAGGTGTTAGACCTGAGGAGTATTTCTGACTTCCCATCCACTGGTCCAGGTTTCTCTTGAATAGTGTTAGGGAACAGTTCTGTTTCATATAGATGGGAAGCCTATTCCAGAAAAGGGGAATTCTCTGAAACACATACCTGTCACTCCAATGTCCTCCTATTCATGTTGCAAGCAAAGTTTAAATCCCTACATCAAGTAATTCTGATGCTATCCATTTTGCAGATATGCAAAAGGTCCATCAGAGTGGAATCCAAGGATGTACTGCATGCCAGGCATAGACTGGTGCTCAGTCTACAGGAAACACAGTATAGAGAAAGAACTTTCTGTATAGGACATAGTGTTTATGCCCAGTATTCTTTTTCTGAGAAACCTCTGTGGACATTCCAGTCGCTGAATGTCCCTAGTCAAGTGCATTCTGAAGTTGGCATTGTACTCAATAATGGGCCTGATCAGGGCCAAGTATAGTGGAGTGATTACTTCCTTGATCCTAGATGCCATGCCTTTGCTTATAGGTTGAGGAACATCGAATGATTTCCTTACTACCTTCAACACGTCGAAAATCAGGTTACTTTCTACATGTGTACCCAAATCTCTGACTACTGGTTCTACACTGAGGGGTATGTTATTGATGAAGTAATTTCCTATGGTGGCTGACATGTCTTGGTACTGAGTTTTAAGCCGTGGCTTTGGCACCAGTCATTTGTCTATGCAAGTCCTTCATGAAGGATGTTAGTGTCTTGGGAGGGATTCTATGACTGTTTCTAATTCACAACTACCAGCAAACGTGGTCAACCAGAAGCCCTTGACATTGGGTAGATATCAGAAAGGATGGAACCCAGCACAGAGCCTTGAGGAACTTCCATTAGTGACCAGCCTTATTGTGGAGGTGGTCTCTCCTATCTTCTTCCAGTCATCTAGACTGCTCCTCAACTATTAACTTCCATTTAGGCAGGTAGATTACACTTTGGAATAGGTACATGAAACTAATTTGCATCTCTGAAAACTACTATATTCACGTCAGGCATTCCAAGCCCTCCCTGTTTATCTGGTAAGTATTTTCCCTCTACACTCTATCCTTCTTCCTGTTTCATAAGTAAGCCCTCAGCTCTGAATTATTCTCAAACACATTTTTCCTCTAGTTTTGCAAAGTATGCCTGTCCTGTGTAGAACACCACTGGTAACAAAAATTCCTTTATACCTTGCATTTTGATTTCCTTTTCCTTATCCATATCAATCACCCAATACTCTTAAATGAGAACTCAATCCAAATACGAGGTTTTTCTTTTCAAAAAGTGATTTTTCTTCCCTGTAATCCAATACTAAAAATGTCACACAGAGAAAGCATCATCTCATAATTAATCCATTTGTTTTTTGTCTGAACGTATTTCTGTTTACCTTTTTCCCTAGATATGTCTTGTCATCGGTTAGATCATGAACGCTTCTAAGAGTGGCAGAGTAATTGGGTTAGGTCACTTATTCCAACTACAGAGCCATTAAGATAAAAATGGCTATTACACAAATGGCATTTAAATGTGCCTTATCAATCACAGATTGATAGTATCACACCTCAGATAAATAGTGTAGCCCGGAGTCTGAACAAAAGCAAGGTGGTGGTGCTGCGGTAACATTGTCGCCTCACAGTAAGACGTCCTGTTTGATTCTCAGCTAAAGCGTCTTCTGTGTGGAGACGTGCGTGAATGGGCGTACCTTCGTTGAAGGTTGTGCGTCAGGGCTGGCAACTCTGCACGTAAAAATCTACTGCCAATCATTAGCGGACCGGAGTTCCGCTGTGGTGACCCCTAACTGGGAAAAGCCAAAAGACACAACAACCATGATTCTTATGCTTGTGTTACAAATGTATTAGAACTGTATATCATATAAGATGGTTTGTACAGACATGCATACTGAAGAGGTATTTTACAAAGTGCTTAACCACAACATGTCCTACTGGATTAGAACAGAAATGCGCTTGTACTAATGTAACTGTTTAGATATATGTGTGTGTGTGTATATATATATATATATATATATATATATATATATATATATATATATTTTTTTTTTTTTTTTTTTTTTAAACAATGGAATCTGGAACACAAGAGGTTAATTTCAGAAAAATAGCCGAAATTAAATTACCTTATGGTCATGCAAGAAGAGTATGCTATCTTTCAGTTTCAATGCAGTAGCAGGCACAATGTCTAGAACTAAAACTTTTCTGTACTGTCTTGAAAGTGTTTTGTTTTATGACTTCCAGGATCTGCCTTAGATCTAAGAAAAGCCCTTGTCTGTGTATTTTCACAGGTAGATGCTAAATGCTACCAGCTGCATGGGGGGGGGGGTCACCTGGGATAGTCAGATGACAAGAAATTATGTCATTCTGCAAGCTATCCCAGCAGTAATATTTGAGATATTAATTTGGGAAGTCTCTTAGTGAGAGACAGTATCCTGTATTTTGTCTTTGACCTGACAAAATCAAGATCCACTCATCACATCTGCCTTGCTTGCTCTGAAGTAAGTTATTGAAGTAATGCTCTTAGATCCAGTCAGGAATATAGCAAAGCTTAGCTTACAGTGGATATAAAAAGTTTACACACCCCTGTTAAAATGCCAGGTTTTTGGGATACAAAAAATGAGACCACAATAAATAATTTCAAAATTTTCCCATCTTTAATGTGATCTATAACGCACAACCTCAAACTAATACTTTGTTGAAGCACCTTTTGACTTAATTACAGCATTCAGTCTTCTTGGGTGGGTACCTGTCATCCAATTAAAGAGACTCTGATTAAGTTCAGCTGTCCTAGTAGGATTTTGCTGCCATTTACTAAGTTGCCTGCTACAGCAAAAGCCATTGTTGACAGACAGCTTACAAAGCATCAAAGGGATCTAAATTGTTGAAAAGTATCACTCAGGAGAAGGGTACAAAAAATTTCCACAGCATTGGATATACCATGGAACACAGTGAAGACAGTCTTCAAAAAGTGGAGAAAATATGGGACAACAGTGACGTTGCAAAGAACTGGACATCCCTCCAAAATTGATGAAAAGACAAGACGAAAACTGGCCAGGGAAGCTGCCAAGAGACCTATAGCAACACTGAAGGAGCTGCAGGAATTTCTGGCAAGTACTGGTTGTGTACTATATGTGACAACAATCTCCCATATTCTCCATATGTCTGGGCCATGGGGTAGGGTTGCAAGAAGGAAGCCTTTTCTTACACAGAAAAACATCCAGGCCTGGCTAAAATTTGCAAAACAATACATTAAGTCTCCCAAAAGTATGTGGGAAAATGTGTTGTGGTCTTATGAGACCAAGGCTGAACTTTTTGGCCACAATTCAAAAGGTATGTTTGACGCAAAAACAACAGTTCGCATTACCAAAAGAACACCATCCCCACGGTGAAGCATGGTGGTGGCAATATCATACTTTGGGGTTGCTTTTCTTCAGCTGGAACTGGGGCTTTAGTCAAGGTGGAGGGAATTATGAACAGTTCCAAATACCAGTCACTTTTGGCACAAAACCTTCAGGCGTCTGCTAGAAAGCTGAAGATTTATCTTTATTTATTCATTTATTTTATTTTATTTTACATTTGTTGACAGGGATAGTCCGACTGGATTCATGTCCATTTTCAGTGGAGGCCTGGGGAGAAAAGCTCCAGGGTATACAGAGTAAACAAAGTAATAAAGAGATTATAACAGAGACAAAAATCCACAAATGCACTGCAGACAAATATAGGCATGATACTACAGTAAATACTTTTACAAGCAATAATTGGTTCTAGACACTGGTTAGCACCAGTTACAGTCAGGAGAAAAAAACACAAATTAATAGTGACAGGTAATACATTTTTATATACATTCATGAATGCTGGTTAGCCAGGCTTGTTACAGTGACAAATGTAGAGGATTTTCACCTTTCAACACAATGACCCAAAGCATACATCCAAATCAACAAAAGAATGACTTTACCAGAAGAAAATTAAAGCGGGCTGAGCACAAGAGATGCCCTCGCAATCTGACAGATTTGGAGCGCTTTTGCAAGGAAGAGTGGGCAAATATTGCCAAGCCAAGACGTGCCATGCTGACAGACTCCTACCTAAGAGGACTGAATGTTGTAATTAAATCAAAAGGAGCTTCAACAAAGTATTAGTTTAAGGGTGTGCACACTTATGCAACCAGCTTATTGTACGCTTTTCATTTTTTATATTTTTCCCCTATCATTATGAAATGATTTATTGTAGTCTCATATTTTTATATCACAAAATACCTGTCATTTTAACAGGGGTGAGTACACTTTCTATATCCACTGCAGATGAT
This sequence comes from Protopterus annectens, assembly GCF_019279795.1. Taxonomy (NCBI): domain Eukaryota; kingdom Metazoa; phylum Chordata; order Ceratodontiformes; family Protopteridae; genus Protopterus; species Protopterus annectens. The sequence continues at coordinate 1,170,309,843 of NC_056744.1, read as the reverse complement.
TTTATTTATTTATTTATTTGAGACTGTCCTGCAATGTTGTTTTAAAATATTTCCTGTGATTTTGAGCTCTGATGTAAGTGCATACTATTTTTTTGTTCTTTTACTATTTATTATTACATATATTTAAACCTTTCATTGTGGCTACTGTGTAGGCCATTCCTAACAGGCTTGCTGTTGGTCAAACTACCATTTGTACTGATAGTAACATTACACAGTAAGATTGGACACCCTTTGTTAAGGGCCTTAAAGTAGTGGATAAAGAGTTGACTGGTGGCAGTAATAACTACCTTATAGTCTGGGCAGAAGGGGGCATAGCTAGTAAACCTGTGCCAGCCTTTCCCAGGTGTATGTGTAAAACAAATCTCCAAGAGTGTGTGTCAGCTACTTGGGCAGGAACACAAAGCAAAGGTTAGACAGAGAGAGTGTTGGAGGTCTTGACTTGGACACTCAGCTGAGATCTCAACTTTATAGCTGTGCCAGTGAGGAGTCTTACTGGGGATATGGAGAAAGAGGGCGAAATCAGCCCCAGGCGGACTGTGGTCACAGTGTGCTCTTAAGGGAAATTACACTTGATGCAGAGTGCTGCATCTGGAAATACTGTGTGTGTACTTGTCGGCCTCCCAATGTACTTCCCCCACTGGTACTAGTGGTGAAGATTGAGACTCCTTAATTACCGGTCTAGTGGTGGGGCGTCACAATTATTACAAATCATTTCTCTTTCCCTTTACTCAACTATGAATGCCACAAAGAAAGAAACCATTTCCATCTTGCTCTTATTTTCTATCACTACCTGATTTTGCATTTTTCTAAACTGTATTCTATGTAAAAGAGCATGTTTCTCCTACAGTTTTGCTGCAACATTTTTGCATTACATACAGAGTTTTGTTGAGACAATTCACTGATGTGGGGATGGAAGATAAACATCAAAAAGACTAATTTTAGCTGCAAACTATGAATGCAACACAAAACATCTCAGCTCAAATAACACCTATTAATCACAGGGGTCAGATTTCACACTTGAAAAGTGAACCACAGTTGTTATTTTGAAAATAACAAATAACCCAAGACACTAGACCAAAGAAGAGCACCTCGTAGAAATACAAAGGACTTTGTATTTCTACGAGGTGCCCTTCTTTGGTCCAGTATCTTAGGTTATTTGGTTTGTTTTTTCTGGACTTGCTCCTTTTTATTGGTTTTTGAAAAGAACAATTAACTCAGCTTCAGAAAATGATCCTCTCATCACAGGGATTTCACACTGTCCTTCTATAATGACAATGGGAAGGCGAAGACATTTGCTGTAAAACAAAATCATGCTACCCACTGCAGCCCCCTTTCAGGACATTTTTGAGTTTAACAAATTAGAAAAAGGTAATAATAATAACCAGTTCGGTACAAAGACATTAGTAATGCAGAAAAGTTCAATATGATGAATGTGCTTTTTTGCCTTCAGTTTTTGGATTCAATTTTCCTTTCATTTTTTTTTTCTGTTTTCCCTCTACTGCCAGAGTAATTACTTTTCCAAGCTAAATATTTCATCTCCGTATGTCTCCACTGGAATGGATATGTTTGCACCTCTTTCATATGTTGGAAAGTAATTCAAAATGTAATTTCTGTTTACAAAACATAATATTATTTTCAAAGTTAAAGTGTTTTATAATAAGTACTATATGTGCTAAATGTTAGTATTGCTTATTTATTTATTTATTTATTTATTTATTTATTTGCAGTTGTTTTACCAGGATAGTCCACTGGGCCTAAAAGAACCCATTTTCAATGGAGTCCTGGGGAGAAAAGCTCCAAAAACAGACATACAGAAAAGGTACATACAATTGAAAAAGCTCTTAAAGTAAACCAACAGACAAGGTATAAACAATTATGACTACAGTTATGACTGTAATCTGCTTGAAACTAGCATTTACTAAATGTTCAATGTGTATTATTATCTTGGAGCTTTTCTCCCCGAGCCTCCGCTGAAAATGGACATGTATCCAGTTGGACTATCCCGATCAGCAAATGTAAAATAAATAAATAAATAAAATGATTGCCTTTGTTTGATTTTTCATTTATTTTGTATCCTGCTATTGTTATTATACATTTGTAACAGTGAAAATATCTTTGGCACATTTTGTTCTTATCTTGCAAACATATAATATATTTGGAATAAATAATGCTTGGTTTGTCTTGCATGCCTTATCAATTACATGCCGACATTTCTGATTCTCTCATTTTAACTGCCAGAGGTATGCCTCTCAACGGCTATGATTTATGCATAGTGCTATGATTTTAGCACTCAAGATTTAGCCTCTCTCCTCCTAGATGTAGGACATTCCTCATAGAAGCAACCTTGTTTATGGGTACATGCTTTAAATACATAAATTAAACTTATGCAAACAGTCCCAATCACCAACTATATACGGTCTAGTATATTAAGACCTTCTACTGTGAAAAATATAAAGTGCTCCTCGTTCTGACCCTCTACTATGAATTTTTCTTTTTTTTTTCTTTTTTAAAGACCAGCGCTACAATTTTTGTTATGCTCAGAGGCTAAAAGGTATGGGCCAGAGGGTCCTATATACAATCCAAAACATAACAGGGAAACCAGGCATCCCTGTCTAGTTACCCTTATGAGCTGAAATTCCCCTGATACTGTCCCCATGACTTTTACATATGCTTCTGTCTGGTTATATATTCTCATAATTAAGCTAAACCAGGTCACTGACAGACTAAATCTTAATGTAACTAATACTATAATTCTTCAGCCGACTCTGTCACTTTCTCAGCATGCAGCTTTATTATGTTCGGCATTTCAGGGTCTCATTATAGAGCAATTTGTCTTCTTTCAGTAAGGCCACACTAATCCTCACTATCTTGAACAACTTCTGGTCCAATATATTAACTAGCACAGTCATAAATATATAATAGTTGTGATTTTATACAGAGTTGGCCTCTATAAGCCTGGGTCAGCTGGGTCTCTCCCATCTTTAGGGATCACTACCGTTTATACATGGCAGTTTTTGACAGGATCATAGGAAGTTAGTAGGCTAATGGCCCCAGAGCCCTTACAAGTGTAGAAAAGTTCAACCCGTGTTCCCAATGATGTCATAATACCAAACTTTGCCCTAGTAGACACAATGACTGCACCCAAAATACTCACACTATTATCTATACTATTCCTGCTATTTATTCCTGATCGCCTAAGCTCCTATGAAAATGTACATTATCCAGAATTCAAATACTCAAAATTTCAAACCTCCACCACCCTAGCATTTAATAAATTTGGGCACTTTATAACTTCCCTCTCTCCTAATTCCTTACCCCCCAATACTATCAATCGATTAAATACAGTTACATTAGCCCAAAAACCAAAGGCTATGAAAAACTTATAAACAAATTCCCAGACTCAAATAGCTTGAAAATTAACCTTATGAGGGATGGAGACATCCACCCTAACCCTGGCCTGTCCACAGCTGTTGACCCAAGCTCACTGAGCAACAATCCAACATGCACTACTCAGATAAATAGGCTCCCAAACTCATTTCTGGCCTGCAATCTTAACATCAGAAGCCTAAATAACAAGGTCCATAGCCTCCATGCACTCCTAGCTGTTCACTCCCCTGATATCCTGTGTCTCACTGAAACCTGGTTAAAACCAACTAAAGACAATGAAGCAACACCCCCACAGTACAACATTAGGGTTGCCACCTTTTCAAATGGCCAAAGTGGGACATTGTCGGTACAAACATCAGATTTTACAGGCCGACACATACCAACGGTCAGTATAAAGGATAGAACTTAACTTTTTTGCCTAAATAAAAGCTTATTCTTGTAGCATTTTAGTTGCTTATTCTGTTTCTTATAACATTTAGGTATTTTGATACAAAATAACTGTTTTATGCAACTATTACATAAAATATAGGAAATCATTTTGTCCTAAAATCTCAGGACATTTGCCATTTTTTAAATTTTTTGTCAGGACACAACTGCCGAAAGAGGGACTGCCCCTCGCAAAGTGGGACAGGTGGTAACCCTATACAACATTCTTAGATTGGATCGGACCTCAAGGAAGGGTGGTGGGGTAGCTGTGCTATACAAGTCCACCCTAACAGTAACTAATGACACTCAACAACAACCCCAGTTTAGCAATGCAGAAATTCTTATCACCAAACTACAAATAAATAAAAACTTTACCAGAAAGGCTCATCCAGACTCTGCTACACTTTGCTGTGAAGGAAAGGTTAGTTTGCTTTTATTTTTTTGTATTTTATATTAATTTATTGCCTTTCTATATTTTGAATACTGTGGTTTGTTTTCTTTACCTTGTGTTTTACTTGCATTCTGCTTTAACACCATATTAAAACTTCAAAAGAGACCACAGCTCTCTCTCTTCTGAGTCAGGCAGAATTTTTTCTACACCCTCCCACTTAGTCACAGTTGTCTTGTTAAATACCACTGTATTTCTAGTTGCCTGCCTCTTATGTTAATCTGACCATATATCTCATTTCCTCTCTACTTTCAATGGCTTGTGTGAGTAATCACAAAGTCATCATTTTTGAAATCCCTCCCCTTCAACAATTTAAATTTACTGGCCATCCTACTGTATTCCATAGTACCAGAATACAAAAGTGACCACCCCTTTCAATCCATCTTGCCGTTTTAAAAATAGTAATTCTCCACTAAACCTTAACTTTTAAACAGGTAAAACTTAAGTTACCTACTTTCACATCTAACTTCTCTAGTGCACACTGCAGTGTGCATTGTTTTTTCATCTTACCTTTAAGCATCCCTGTGACTAGTACCTTCTCTAATACCTGCTGGAAAGCACTAGGAAGCCTTAAACTGATACAAGCACTCAACTCTCCTTGTTAATAAGGATAAATTAATAGTAGGCACTAAACAGTCTATAATTGCAAAGTACCTTGCTAAGGTAAGGGAAAACAGCTCCTGTACTTTACACAAAAAAGCACCAAACCAGGCATGTCCAAGGGTCAGCTTCCGGTGATTTCTCCTGTCCACCTGGTGAATCTGGGCATACTGGGGCAATGCAGCAATTGCCTCATGTACACAGACAACCCTCTCCTCCTACCACCCAACACTACAACCTGTGAGAGATGCACTTACATAGCCAAAATGGAAGCAAAGCTCTCTCCACCCAAGATTGTGCTAGACAGTCAAAAGGAGAAGGTTAACACCCACACTACACCTCAAGCAACACATAGCCCTTCTAAACCCACACTACCAAAAACCACACATAGCAACACTAAATCCACTTATGCAGAGGCCCTTAACTGTAACCTGCCCGAGCAACAAGGACCTCTGAAGCTGAAACGCAAACAAACACCAATCACAACCAAAGTGTCACATAGTTCACAACACCAGTGTGCCACCCAGCAACAGCACCTAAGGCAAGACAATGTACCTAACACTTTAGTCATAGGTGACTCTATAGTCCGGCACACTGATGTCCCTCTCACCAGGTTGAACAAGGAGAAAATTACAGTCAGCTGCCTGTCGGGTGCCAGGATCCGCCACATAATGCATGCACTCAAGTCACTCCACAAAAAGTACAAATATGACTCTGTCATTGTCCATGCTGGAGTGAATGACTTGAGACGTACCTCCCTGGACTACATGAAAAGAGACATGGAAGAGCTCTTGGATCATGTGGCCCAGGCAGGTATGACCCTAGCCCTGAGTAGCATCCTGCCTTCGCCCAGAATTATACCACAATATAAGGACAAAATGATTGACTTCAACAATTGGCTAAGCTTCTGGTGTCATTCAAAGGGGATCCAGTATCTGTCTGCCTTGGACGACATGATTGACAGACCACGATACTTTGCCAGAGATGGTCTGCACTTGTCACCCCTGGGATTCAGGTTACTGGCTAAGGCTCTTGCAACCCCTATAGTGCCTTTTTTAGGCAAAGTTCAAAGGACAAAACCACCACCGTAACAGGTACAAGCATGCAAAATCTGAAGGTAATGCTACTCAATGCTAGAAGTCTAAACCTCAAAATTCACTCTCTCGAGGCACTCCTAAAAATGGAGAACATCGATATCTGTGCAGTAACTGAGACCTGGTTCAAGGCTCCAGAGAGCAACCCTGCAATACCAGGCTACAACTCTTACCACACTTTTCGGCCACCAAACCAGGACCGAAACACTAAAGGTGGAGGAGTGTCAGTATGCACCAAGGATATTCACACCACCAGGCTAGTTGCCCAACACAATGCGTCTGAAATTCTCCAGGTGCAACTAACACTAGGTAAGACTGCAATCCAAATTGTAGCTTGCTACAGATCCCCCACCATACCCCAAGATTCCCACTGCACCTTTCTACACATACTGGAAAATATTAAGATAGAATGGGTGATTTTAACTACCCTGCCATTAACTGGGAAAACTACTCCTGTACCAACACCTTTGCCCAACGGTTCTTGGAATTCATAAATTCCAACGCCCTGGATCAACTAATCCATAGTCCCACCAGGGGGTCCAATATCCTAGACCTGGTCATTACCAACATGGGAAATTGATGCTCCACACCTATGGTCACCCCCTCGTTAGTCAGGTCTGACCATAAGCTAATCACCCTTAACATCCACATCCCACCCCCACCCCCCAGTAAGGAAACCTCCATAAAAAACTTCTCCAAAGCTAACTTCATACTACTCAAGTCAGAAGTGACAAACTTCATGACACCCATGCAGACGGGAACTGAAAGTTCAACTGCTGAATCCTACACTAAGGCACTGTACAAGCACATCCACTCATGCATGAATCGTGCCATCCCAAATAGAACCAAGGTGCTCTCATCCAAAAAAGGAAGCCAATCTGGTGGTCCCCTGCCATAAACAAACTTTACAACAAAAGGAAGAAACTGTTGCAGAAAAGAGGAAAATCCCAGGATGCAAAAAACTCCCTTACAAGCCTCAGTAAGAAACTGAGATCCCTCATAAAATCCTCCAAAGCTAGTTACGAAAATAAAATTGCCAAAGATTCCAAAGACAACCACAAGGCATTCTATAACTATGTCAAGAATCTAAATGGCAATGCTCAGATCTGCTCTGAGCTAAAACAGAATGGCATTAAATATACTGATCCCAAGGATATTGCCAATATCCTGGCAGATCGATTCAGTGCCAACTTCACCCCCCTCTCACCCCCTAAATGGCCCATCTCAATACCGGAAGATTGCCAAATTCCGGTAATAATGGCCACACAGGTAAAAAACGCACTCTCCAAAGCTAAGAATACAGCATCCACGGGACCAGATGACATCCTGGGCTGTGTACTACATGAACTACAATATGAACTGGCACCTCACCTGTGTCATGTTTAATCATAGCCTCACCTCGGGTTTCGTGCCCACTTTGTGGCGCACAGCTACAGTTATCCCACTCCACAAGGAGGGATCCACCTTGGATCCCGGAAACTACCGTCCCATCAGTCTGACAAGCCTTATCTGCAAGGCCATGGAGTGTATTATCATGGAACTTACAAAGACATTGGCAACCTTCAAACACTGGACCCCACCCAGTCTGGGTTCGTGAAGGGCCGATCTTGTCTCCTGAACCTGATTGACTTCTTCGAATCAGTCTCCAGAGCCATGGACAAGGGGAAGGTGGTCCACACAGCCTATCTAGGCCTTGCCAAGGCCTTTGACACCATCCCCCACTCTGGAATCATAGATAAACTTAATAAACTGGGCATTAATCCCTACGTCACCCAATGGGTTGCTAACTGGCTTACTGATAGAACCCACACTGTAAAAGTAGCTGACTACAAATCCAGCTCCAGACAAGTGACAAGTGGAGTACCTCAGGGTTCAGTCCTGGGACCGCTCTTGTTTTGCGTCTACTTCTCTGAAGTACAGGCCAACACTAAAGGACTCTGGCTAACAAAGTTCACAGATGACTGCAAACTGGGAGCCATTAATGAATCCCCAAATGATGTGGATACTCTACAAAAGGGCCTTACAGAAACAGATGCTTGGTGCCAGAGCCATGGGCTCAAGCTCAATGCCAAGAAATGTATAGTTATCCCCTTTGGGAAAAAAAATGTATCCGTGAATTACCATATAGGTGGCAGTACACTAAACACCGAAAGTGTGATAAGAGACTTAGGGACACAGGTGGACAGTGGTCTCACCTTCGATAACCACATCGCCACAACAGTCAGGAAATCCTTCTATGTGGCATACCTCATCACTAAGGGCTTTTCATCCAGAAAAAAGGAGGTCAATGTTCCACTGTACTCATCCCTCATTAGACCCATTATACGATACAATGCCCCGTTTGGTATATACCTCTCAAGACATCTGCAACAACTGGAAAGGCAGCAGAAATACCTCACTAAAAGAATCACAGGCCTAAAGCAGATGCCCTATGCTGACCGCCTTAAAAAACTCCAGCTATACTCTGTCACATATAGTCTATTCAGAGGCGATCTCTGCTTAACATACAAGGCCATGTCAAACCCTGAGCTGTTGGACATGCTACACTTAAAGAAATCCCAATCCCTCAGAGCCACATGCTCCAGGGATCTAAACCTTGTCATCACAATAAACAAAACATGCTGGAGGGATAGGTTCCTGACCCAGAGACTCCCCAGACTCTGGAATAGATTGCCCATACATGTCAAGTAGAGTGCCTCTCTGGCCCTCTTGAAAAGGAACCTTGACGATTGGATGGGAGAAAGGAAATTCACCCCAGGGATCATGTCAGTTGCCCTGCTAGACAGGGGTCCAGGGAAGTAAATAGTGTGGGAAGAAATAGCCAGGGAATTGTTATGGCTAGGCTTGTATAGGCCCTAGGGCTGATAGCCTAGTACCAACCTATGAACAAGTGTAGATACATTGTGTGCATTTATAAACCACCTAGTAAAAATGTCAGTATTCTAGAAAGTATCCAACACTGGCTATCTTGCAACTATCCCCATGAAACCATACTCTTAGGTGACTTTAACAGAGATTGGAACACCTTTTCCTCTGAATCTCCCTCTACCCATATAAACCTTCATGGGTTTACTCAGATCATTTCCTCCCCCACTAGGTTCAACAAAAACAAAGCCAAAGACAGTATCCTAGACTGGATACTTATCAATGGCCACCCTCACATGTACAAGTCAGGCATATTACCTGATGATCTAAGTGATCACTGCCTTAGCTATATTAGGCTTAAAGCCGACATTTCCCATCAGCCCACCTATAAAACAATAAGAAATGTCAAGAACTTTAACCTCAAAAACTTCCAAAAAGAACTCAAAGCGTGTAATTATTCTGACAACTTCCATTACAAAAAGCAGTGGATTTCTTCAATACTAAATTTCTGGCTATCCTTAATTTACATGCTCCTACCCGGACCATCCGTCCCAAAACAAAAGTTGCACCATGGCTATCTAAAGATACAAAATCCAAAATTATACTAAGAAACAAGGCCTGGGCCATGTGTTATGTTAGTAAACCCCCAATGGACCAAGTCAGATATCGACAGTTAAGGAATGAGACTAAAAAAATCTATCATTCTAGACAAAAAAAACTATTACTCCCTCCTGCAACAAAAACCTCAAAAGTTCTGGGCTGGAATAAACAGCCTTCTCCACCCAGGCCGTGCCACCACTCCTACCCCATCAGCTGCCCTTGATAAATCTCTGGCAGAAATCGCAAACACCTTCAATACCTTCTTTACCAAAACTATCCTGTCTCTAGCTACCCATTTCACTCCCATGTGGTCAAACTCCGGTGCTGACACACCTAGCTCTGCCCTACCCAATGCTCAACTCTCATTTACATTTCAACCCGTACCTACTCCCTTAATCTGGGCCCTACTTAAAAAACTAAAACCTACTACGCTAGCTGCCAACCTCCTCCCTGCTGAATATCTGCAAAAAGCTGCGGACGCCATAGCGCTCCCCATTTCTATCCTGATTAATAGATCCATCTCCGAGGGAACCGTCCCATCAATATGGAAAATTTCACATGTAATACCTCTGCATAAAATAGGCAGTTCCACAGAGCTGTCTAACTTTAGACCTATAGCCATTCTGTCACCGCTGGCTAAAATCATGGAAAAATGCGTCCACAAACAACTCATGCACTTTAGTATTCAAAACAAACTGCTCACTGACTCTCAGCACGACCTTAGGCCATTCCACAGTACCACCACTGCTCTCCTATCTTTCTCTAATGTCATCAGTCTTAATCGTAACAACAACAAACTATCCTCAGCACTCTTCCAAGATCTTTCAAAGGTCAATCATCAACTATTGCTTAATACCCTGAAATCCATCGGTTTAGACCATCAGGCAATACAATGGTTCCAGTCCTACCTACTCGGTAGACAGCAGGCTGTCTTATGGCAGAACAAGCTGTCATCCCATCTGCCTTTAACCGTAGGAGTCCCACAGGGCTCCATACTAGGTTCCCTTCTTTTCTCAGTCTTTATCAATGATCTTCACACTTCTTCTTCTTCTTCTTTCGGCTTTTTCCCGGTTAGGGGTCGCCACAGCGGATCACCTTGTCCGCACATTGAATGGCAGTGGAGTTTTACGGTGTCGAGTTGCCAGCCCGGCGCCCAACCTTCCACAGAAGGCACACTCACACGCACACCTAGGGCCAATTTAGAGTGTCCAATCCACCTGCAGCATGTCTTTGGGATGTGGGAGGAAACCGGAGCACCCGGAGGAAACCCACGCGACCACAGGGAGGACATGCAGACTCCGCACAGAAGGCACCCCAGCAGAGGATCGAACCGGAGAACCTCTTGCTGTGAGGCAGCAATGCTAACCACTGCACCACCGTGGCCGCCCTATCAATGATCTTCACACAACCATCCCAAAAGCTACTTGCATCCAATATGTGGATGACTCAACACTGATATGTTCTGCCTCCTCTCCAACACACCTATTCTCCCTAACCCAGACTACTTTCAACACCGTAGAAAACTGGCTAGCTAATCGCCGCTTGTTTCTAAATCCTAACAAAACCAAACTGCTGCTTTTCTCCCCTACCCATAGGTGCTCTCCTCCATTCTTCACCATTAAATCTAACAACGACACCATTATCTTTCCAGATGACCACACTAAGCTACTTGGTGTAATAATCGACAACAACCTTAAATTTGATACTCATGTTAATCATACTAAGTCCATTAACAAATAACATGGCTCCCTGTACAAGCTCAAACCTTTCTTCACCCCTCTTGCTAGAATGGCTACTGCATGCTCCCACCTTCTGTCTACCCTTATGTATGTCTCCCCTGTACTCACCAACCTGTCCAAAACTGATCTCAATAAATTATCTGACTGTTACAACCATATAGCTAGATTCGCTACTGGCATGGCATATAGGACTCATCATTGTCAAAACCTAAAAGCTCTAGGATGGCTAGAATTTCCTACCCTTCTGCAGTTCAACCAGCTTATAGTAGCGCACAAAGTCCTCCACCAACCTGAAAACACCCCCACCCTTAAAAACATTATCAGCCTCCATAGCGCCCTCAAGCCACTTAGCTCATCTAATAAACTAATAGTACCGACCCAAAAATCCAACAATTCTGCAGGAGATGCTCTATTTGCCAACTCAACTGGTAAAACTGGAATTTACTTCCTGCTAACCTTACCAAGGAAACTTCACTACCCCTATTTAATAAAGGCCTCAAAAATTACTTCAAATCACACTGGCTCTGCCCTTGCTCAAATCCTGATTAACAACTCCACTAAAATAAGTATTACTTCCCAATCTGCTGTTTAGCAATCTACTCATACCTCATTACATATGTATGTCTGTTCATATTGAAAGATGTTATCTGCTTGTATCCTAATATTTTGATATGTTTCCTGTGTTTAAAACTTAGTTATCTATTTACTGTCTTTGTACTGTTTTGTTACGTGGAGCTTTTCTCCCCGGGCCTCTGCTGAAAATGGACATGTATCCAGTCGGACAATCCCAGTCAACAAATGTAAAATAAAAAAATGTCTGGTTCAAGCAAACACTAAAATCAGCACCTATTGCCTGTGTCCAAGAGGGACACAGGTGGACCCCCCAGGATGAATTTCTGGTTAACTGTCCAATCATCCAAATTACGCTTGAATAAGGCCAATGAGGAGCTTCGTTTAACATGAATAGGAAGCTTGTTCCAAAGGTGGGGCAACTTCTGTGCGTCAAGTTTGTCTCTCCAGCAAGTTCTGCTGTCACATACCAGGTTAAGGCCCTTTGAGCGAGTGACTCATGTGCCACTTGACTTGCAAATGTGCAGCATTTCCATTAAAGCTGGGGCAGAGATTGCGCTATATGCAAGGCAGGTACAGGTCACCTCTGAGAAGTCCATACAACACAGGGTACAATGATTTCAGTCCATCCGCATAAGACAGATCTCGAAGACCCTGAATTTTCTTTGTAAAGAACTTCTGTGGTCTCCCCAATTGCTGCAGGTGTTTAGAAAAGAACATTCCAAAGGGAGTGTTGTACTGTATTACTGGCCTGATGACTGAAGAGTACACAAGTTATAACCTCTTTTCTTCTGGAGGCAATGCCCTTACGTATGATATGAGCAATATAAAATGCCCTTCTTACCACTGTGGAGACATGGTGATTGAAGCTAAGGTTTCTGTCGAGCTTTGTGCCTAGATCTTTCACCACCGTTTGCTTAGACTATTGCTACTGATGTGGTAGTTTGCAGGAACATCACCCTTGCAGAAGGGGATGATAAACTTAAAACAAAAAATGCATTAAGACCATGACTTTGGGACCAGTCATTAGTCTGCGTAAGACCTTCTTGAAGGATGTTGACATCACTATGGGTTTCAATAATCACTCCCAGTTTTCAGTTATCAGCAAAATTTGTTAGCCACAGTCCTTTAGTTTTAGCCTGCACTTCAGAGAAGTTGCTGCTGTTGTCTTTTGGCTTTTCCCGGTTAGGGGTCCCCACAGCGGAACTCCGGTCCGCTAATGATTGGCAGGAGATTTTCACTGTGCCGAGTTGCCAGCTCGACGCCCAACCTTCAACGAAGGCACGCCCATTCACACGTCTTTCAGAACGCCACTCGACCTGCGGGGAGGACATGCAGACTCCACACAGAAGGCACTCCCCGCACACTAGCTGAGAATCAAATGGGAGAACCTCTTGCTGTGAGGCAACAATGCTACCGCTGTACCACCGCGGATTCTGCACTTGATTCTGAAAAGTAGAGGTCCCAGAACCGATCCCTGTGGATCGCCACTGGTTACGGATCTGCTGGAGGAGGTGGAGTCCCCTATTTTGACTGTATGAGTTCCATCAGTGAGCCAGTTTGCAACCTTCCTGACAACATATGGGTTGATACCCAGCTGGGTGAGTTTATTAATGATGCCTGAGTGGGGGGCTGTGTCAAAGGTCTTGGCTAAGTCTAGGTAGGCTGTATGCACAGATTTGTCCTCGTCTAGGGCTTTGGTGACCGTCTCGAAAAGTCCACCAGGTTTACCTGGCACGAGATCCCCTTGATAAAGCCAAACTGAGAGGGGTCAAGTGTTTGGAGATTTCCTATATCTTTGTTAATAAAGTCCATGATGATTCATTCTATGGCCTTGCCGATAAGGCTGGTCAGGCTACTGGGTCTATAGTTCCTGGGGTCCGTGGATGCACCCCCTTTGTGCAAAGGGATGTCTGTAGCAGTTTTCCATTCCGCTGGGACAAAACCAGTGCATAGGCTGTGATTGAAAAGTGTGCCCAATGGTGATACTAATTCCTGTTTTAACCCATGCAGAATACAGCCTGGGATGTTGTCTGGTCCCACAAAAGCTGTATTTTGAACCTTGGAGAGGGAGTTTCAGACCTGCTCCTTGGAGATACTAGGTGGGGGACAAGTGTTAGGGATGCTTTGGGGTATATGTGGCAGGGACATGGGGAGAGAAGTTTTCACTGAACCTGTCAGCCAGCAGGTTTACTACGTCCAGAGTTCTGACCAGTTCAGGCAGAACGGGGGATGGTGGACCAGTGGCAAACTAGCCAAAACAAGTGGTACCACAAGCAAAAAAAAATCTTAAGAATTTACAGGACTTTTGTAAAAATAAGCCCCAATTCACTTAAAGCAGTAACTCTGCTAAAATGAACAATTCACAGAGCCTGTAAACAAGCATGAACAGAAGCATACTCTGCTTTCCTTTAAATTATTGTTGCTTTTTTTTTTCCTTACTTCTAAAGTTCCATTAGAATGCTAAACAAAACAAAACAGTTGCAGTCATTAATATAATTCTAAACAAAATCCTTAGAGGAGTCTCCAAGTACATTACAGATAGTTTGTGTATAAGGCTAAACGTCTGACTAATGGATTTTTCATATGCATCATTTCACTTTTTGCAGAGGTCAAAGGTTTGGATGAAACTACCAGTTGACTAAACAGAAATAACATTGCCACATATAGTATCTGATAGTAAATTTTCACCCAATATGAAAGGTGCCTGCGATTAATGCTTTTTTTAAAGTGGTATTTAAGGAAATATCACTAATTGTTAACAAATCTGACAAGAGTAAAAAGCAGTTTAACTTGAGTAAGAAGGAATGGATGGCCTTAAAAAATTTGATAAAACTAAAAAAAGATTACATTTTTAAATGTGCTGACAAGGGTGGAAATTGGGTCATTCTGTATAAATTAAAATATTGTGAAATGGTGAATGAATTGTTAAATAACAATTTTGAATATAAGCGGTTAAGAAAGGACCCAACGTTGGAATTTAATGATGAATTGTTAGCACTTTTGGAGCGAGGTGACCATCTTGGATTTTTTGATAGAAAGGATGTATCTAAATTGTTTATTAAGAAACCTAGAACACCTATTTTTTATGCCCTACCAAAAATACATAAGTGTCTTGAAAACCTCCGGGTAGACCGATAGTATCGGGCAAAGGCTCGCTTTTGAGTAATGTTAATACTTTTTTGGACTTTCACATAAAGAAATATTTGAATAAGGTAACTGCACACATTGCTAATACACAAGAGCTATTAGAGGCATTTTCCCAGGTGAAGTGGTGCCAAGATTATTATTGGGTGACAATTGATGTAAAATCACTTTATACGAATATCAGTACAAGATGGGGCTTGGAAGCGGTAATGGAAATGTTAGGAGATGGACCTACGTATGTAATTAATCTTTTGGAATTTTGTTTAACTCACTTTAGTTTCAATAATGAATTTTATTTGCAGTTAAAGGGGACAGCTATGGGGGCTGCGTTTGCGCCCTCATATGCTATTATTTATATGGGATACTTTGAAAGGAAATTTATTTACCCTACTTTTTTCTACAAGAATAACGTTATACTATATAAACGTTTTATTGATGATTTGATCATGATTTGTAAGGGTGAAATTAATGAATTTTTTGATCTTTTTGAGACTTTAAATAGTAATGAACATGGATTAAGTTTTGAGTATGACTATAGTAGGGAAAAAAATTTACTCTTTGGATGTGACGCTATATAGTGACATAGATAAAATAGGTTTTAGACCTTTTAAGAAAAATACAGCAGTAAATATGTTCCTATATGCTACTAGCATGCATCCGGGACATCTAATACAGTCGCTACCCTTAGGTGAATTTCAAAGAATATTAGATCATATTAGATCATACTAGTGATTTAGGAGAGAGAGAAAGTGAATTGAGATTAAGTGAGAGACGTTATGATAAAGAAGAATTATTAAAGTGTAAAAAGAAAGTTCTTGGGGAGATTTATGAGGGGCCATGTAGCCACAAGAAAGTAAAATACACTAAGTAAAAAGTGGTCATTAAAAAATGTATTGAAGACACTGATCAAGGAAAATTGTTTTTTGTAACTAAATGTTCTCCCTTTTCAGATGAAATAAGGAGAATAGTAATGAAATATTGGTATTTAATTACAGATGATGATAAAAATTGGCCATTTATTCCCGAAGCATATTACTTTTTCATATAAAAGGGGAAAGAACTTAAAAGAGTTATTAAATTTTAACTTTCTGAAAGGGAATGAAATAGGTAACATGACCCTTGGCACTTTTTCATGTGGATATTGTAGCTTATGTAATGGAGTAAGAAATGTGAATACTATCAATGGTGTTTCTTTTAATCCTAAATTTCATTTCAACTATAAATCTATAGGGGTAGTGTATGCATTAAGTTGTTCATGTTTAGATACTTGGTATATTGGGCAAACAAAAAGAATGGTGAAAATTTGTGTGTTGGAACACTTAAAAGACATCAGAAATCATAGTGAGAGTAGTCCTGTGGCCCAACATTTTGTTCAAAACATGGTGGTTCCCCCGATTGTCTTAAATTTTGTGTTTTGGGTAAACCTTTTTCCATGGGAGGAAATGATTATCTTTATAAGTTACTTGAACTAGAGACAAAGATGATTTTAAAATTTGGAACTTTAAAGCCCTTTGCATTAAATTTAGAACTGGCTATTTAGATATGATTAAAATAGGAAATAAAGAAAAAAAGAAAAAAAATAATAAATAATAGAAAAAATAATCTATTTCTATTTATATACTGATTTTGTTATTAATAAAAAGAGTTTTTTGTATTTAAAAAAATAAATGAATTTATTAGATATTTGTAGAAAAATAGATATATTTATGAATATTATTACTAGTAATATTTTTAGTAAAATGTGATGAATTTGATGTAATGTTGATTTAGTTGTTAAAACTGAATAATTGTATAATTGGATAAGCTGTTTGTGCCAATTGCTTTTGAATGTGTATGCATTTGTATAAAAAGATGTGTGAAGCATACATTTTCTGTGATCCTTGAAGGCGAAAGGCCGAGGTACCAGATCGAGAGCTAATAAAGAAAAGAAAGAAACACTGGTAAAAAGCGCTTGGATTTGTGTTTTTGTGTATAACTCCTACCATACCTTTAGGTCTCAAAACCAGGACTGGAACACAAAAGGAGGGGGTGTTGTCCATATTCATCAAGAACACCCACACCTCCAGGTTAGTAGCACAGCATGCGGAATCTGAGACTATCCAAGTGCAATTGACAACGGGTAAATTGACTGTTCAATTTATAGCTTGCTACAGATCTTCCACCTTGCCCCAGGACCCTCATGCAGCATTCCTGCGAACATTAGAAAGTATGAAGATTCTACCCAACACTATGCTACTGGGTGACTTCAACTATCCAAACATTGACTGGGAAAACTACTCAAGCTCAAACGCCCTAGCCCAAAGCTTCCTTGAGTTTATAAACTCAAATGCCCTTGAACAGCTGGTCACCATTCCCACAAGAGGTGACAACATACTGGACCTGGTCATCACCAACATGGGGAACCTATGTTCCACACCCGTGGTACACTCGTCATTGGTAAGATCAGATCACAAACTAATCACACTGGACATCCACATCCCGACCCCCCCCCCCCCAGTCAAGGAAATCAAGGTAAAAAACTTCTCTAAAGCCAAATTCACACTACTCAAGACCGAGGTGGGAAGTTTCAAAGCTCCCAATCAAATGGAAAATGATGACCCATCGGCAGAATCCTTTACAAGTGCATTCTATGAACACCTTCAAGAATGCATGGACCGAGCCATCCCAAGTAAAACCAAGACCAACTCCTCAAAAAAGAGGAAGCCAGTCTGGTGGACCCTGGCCATAAATAAACTTTACAACAGAAGGAGGAAACTCCTGCAAGATAGAACAAAATCCCAAAATAAGAAGGCATCTCTAACATCAGTAAAAAACTGTGCTCCCTCATTAAATCATCCAAGGCCAACTTCGAAAGAAAAATAGCCAATGACTAAGGATAACCACAAGGCCTTCTTTAACTATGTCAAGAGTCTAGGGGCAAACTCTCAGATATGCTCCGAGCTAGTGCATAATGGCCATAAATACACTGAACCAACCGACATTGCCAACATCCTGGCTGACAAGTTCAGTGCAAACTTCACCCCCCCTCACCTCCCCCCTCCACCAAAGGGGCTAGCACCCATCCCAGAAGAATGTGGCGCTCCAGATATCTCAGACACACAAGTAAAGACAGCCCTTGCAAAGGCCAAAAACACAGCATCAATGGGACCAGTTGCGTCTTACACGAGCTTCAAAATGAACTAACCCCCCCATCTCAAATCACTATTCAAACTCAGCCTCTCTACAGGCTATGTACCCAAAGTATGGCGTACAGCAACAGTCGTACCACTCCACAAAGGTGGTGCCACAACTGACCCTGGGAACTATTGCCCTATAAGCTTGACTAGCTTGGTCTGCAAAGCCATGGAACGCATTATCATGGAGCTCATTAACAGGGACATTGGGAACCTCCAGACACTGGACCCCACCCAGTTCGGCTTTGTTAAAGGCAGGTCTTGCCTCCTGAAATTGGTCAACTTCTTCGAAACAGTCACCAAGGCCATAGATGAAGGGAAGGTGGTCCACACAGCATATCTGGACCTCGCTAAGGCGTTCGACACCATCCCACACTCAGGAATCATAGACAAACTCACCAGCTTAAATATCAACCCCCATGTCACGAGATGGGTAGCCAATTGGCTCTCAGACAGAACCCACATGGTAAGAGTGGCAGGCGCCATGTCTGACTCTAAACCAGTCACAAGCGGAGTCCCACAGGGCTCAGTCCTGGGACCCCTCCTGTTCGGTATATATTTCTCCGAAGTACAGGCAAAGGCGGAGGGACTGTGGCTAACCAAGTTCGCAGATGACTGTAAATTGGGTACAATAACTGACTCTCCAGCTGACACAGACATCATGTAAAAATGTGTCACAGAGACTAACACCTTGTGTCAAAGTCACGGCCTCAAGCTAAATGCCAAAAAATGCATAGTAATCCCATTTGGGAAAAACCCTACAAACTACCACTTAGATGGGAATCCACTAAGTACAGAAGAAGTAATTAGGGACCTGGGTACCCAAGTAGATAGCATGCTCTCCTTTGATAACCACATAGCCAAAATGGTCAGGAAATCCTTCTATGTGGCACACCTGATCACAAACGGTTTCTCATCCAGATCCAAGGAGGTGATTGTGCCCCTTTACTCCTAACTCATTAGGCCCATAATAGAGTACAATGCCCCATTTAGGATGTACCTCACTAGACACCTGCAACAACTAGAAAGACCACAGAAGTACCTCACTAAGAGGAGTAAGGGCCTTAAACAATTACCCTATGAAGCACGACTAAAAAAGCTCCAGCTCTTCTCAGTCACTTACCGTCTGCTCAGAGGTGACCTATGCCTGACCTATAGGGCCATGTCAGACCCTGAACTAATGGACATGCTTCACCTCAAAAAAACGAGATCCCTCAGAACCACTCGTTCTAGCGACTTGAACCTATGTACAACAATAAACAGGACATGCTGGTGGGATAGATTCCTGTCCCAGCGACTCCCCTCACTTTGGAATAGAATCCCAATCCATATTCGACAGAGCTCCTCTCTGACCCTCTTCAAGAGAAATCTTGATGAGTGGATGAAGTTCTACCCTGGGATCACTTCAGGAGCCCTGTTGACAGAGGCCCAGGTTACTAATCTAATGGGGAGGCGAAAGCCATCACTCTGTGGCTAGGCTTATACATGCCCATGGGCAGATAGCCTGGTACTTACCTATGAACATTACTACAAACACTGTATGCCATTCTGGGCTAAAAGAAGGAAACTGGTACATTAACTTAAACAATTCTCTCTCAACTCTCATGCTTTAAGATGGTTCAAGTCCTACCTAGAAAACAGAAAACAAGCTGTCCTCTGGGACAATAACCTTTCCGCTCTTCTTCCTGTTACTCTTGGGGTCCCACAAGGCTCTATCCTGGGACCTCTCCTTTTCTCTATTTTCATCAATGATCTAAAACTAAATATTCCTCAAGCCACCTGCATACAATATGCAGACGATTCCACACTCGTGTGTGCTGCCACCTCATCTGCTGAGCTCCAAAACATTACCCAGACAGTATTTAACTCAGTTGAAACATGGTTCTTGCAACGCTGCCTCCTATTTAATGCTAAAAAAACTAAATTACTGTTATTTACTCCTTCACTAAAGTCTCCCCATATTGATCTCACGGTTAAATCTAGCAATGGTACTGTAATTGTACCTGACCCGACCACCAAACCTCTAGGCGTAACAGCTGACCAACATCTTAGCTTTGATGATCACATTAACACCACTTTTAAAACAGTTAATAGAAAACTTGGCTCACTCTATAGGATTAAATCCTTCCTTACCTCTGAAGCCAGAACCACCATCGCCCACACCCACCTTATTTCTACCCTCCTCTATGCTTCATCTATTTATATTAATCTTTCCAAATCTAACCTAAGCAAACTCTCAACTTCCTATAATAACATTGCTAGATTTGCCACAGGTTCACCATATAGAACACATCACTGTATAAACAGCTAGGTTGGCTAGAACTCCAAAACCAGCTTTCATCCTAACAATACTCCTATTCTCAAAAGCCTAATCTTTCCCTACAGAAACCTCACTACCCTTCGCTCTGCAAATAAATTACAAGTAAACATCCACAAATCCTATAATAAAGCAGGGGACTCCCTTTTCTCTAATTTTGTGGGTACGTTTTGGAATAGACTCCTCACCTACCTTCCATCATTACCACTTTTTAAGCACCAACTAAAACTACTCCTTAAGGCACAATGGCTATGCCCTTGCAATAACCCTGATTAACACTAACTGTATAGCATACTGACTTTTTTTTCTCCCTTCCCAACCATCCACCTATTAAGATGACTTGGCACCCTCTCACTAAATTATCTTGTACACATGCCATGTTATTGGGGTGTGAATTTTGGTACAAACAAAATAATTATTTAGGGTCTTTCATCTCTTCCCTTCCACTCCACGGAACTAAATTCAACCTATATACCTCAGTCAAATTGTTTCCACATCTAGCGTATTGCCACAATCTGCAAACATATCTTTCGGATGCTACATTCTATTTCGCTGCCTGTATCCACATGTATGCTCAAGTCCACACAAGTATGGGCATGTAAATATGTGTGAGTTGTGCGTTCATGTATTATGTGTGTGTATGTGTGTAAGCCTACAGCAATATTTTATTCAGTCATTTTTTAGCTTGATGTGCATAGACTGTTTTGTTCATGTTAATTCCTATTATGTTAGCCTAATACATTATTGTACTACTGATATTAACATGTGCTATTTTATGTTTTACGTTTACTTTTTTTTTTAATGTATACTAGTTTAATCTTGGAGCTTTTCTCCCTGGGCCTCTACTGAAAATGGACATGTATCCAGTTAGACTAGCCCGGTCAACAAATGTAGAATAAAAATAAAAAAAAATAAATAAAAATAAAAAAACTCTCAAGTAATGTGTGGCATTTACCAACTCAATCCAAGCTACTTGTCAGATTGTTCAATGGTGTCAATTCTTCACAGAAGAAATCTGAAGAATCTGCAAGTACCTGAGCAGGAAATTACATGTCCCACCAAGAACGATTCTTGAGAAGAAAAGACCAAAATAAAGGCCCTAGCTAACAAAAAGAGGCACCCACATTGCTTCTGTAAGCTCTTCCACAAGGATGTAGCCTGAACTTTTTTGTACAAGAAATCTCAGCTGGTCTCTTAAATGACATATGTAAACAGCTTTTCTAAATGTTCTCTTATACCCGTCTCCCCTTTGCAGGTTTGCATTCTGGGGTCAACAATAACAAAAACTCTTCAAATTAACTGGATAAAGGGATGTGGTCTTGTGCACGTAAAATACAAAAACACATGGATGTTTACAATCCCCATGAAAAGACTTGCCCTATCCTGCAAGATGAGTCTATCTAAAGAAACAAGCTGTAAGAACCCAACTAAAGACTTCAGAAGAAAGTTTGCACGGGTGAACATTCAATATTCCGTGCAAATAAAGGGAGTAGCTCATTCTGAACAGAAACTTGAGGAAATTACTCAGCAAACAAACAGTTAAATCTGCTGGATTTTTCACAGATGTGTAGTCCAGAATGTGCTGACGTTTCATTTCTGCTGGATTCCTTAATTTATGCCAAGCTCAACAACTTTTCTTCACTTCAAATGTTAAATGTAAAGAATTAGGGCACTAAATGTGCATCATAATGACACATTTTAAAACATATACTTTTTAAGCACTTAGCCTTTTAATTCATTCCATGGGGTGGATTGGTTGGGGGAGTAAACTCAAAAGATCATTTTTCTCAAAAAAATTAACCCACAGCATGAACATGCAAATAGTCTAAACTGCAAAGGTTCCCTCAAATCAAATGCTGAAGAAATGACATAAGACTTAATATATTACTGTGCTGCTGTGTTTGACATGTTTCACACAGCAGTACAATATAATACTGTGCCTGTTTGGAAGAACCAGTAACAGCAATAAGAAATCACAAACATTACTAAATAGGGCAGCTTAGGCTGTACAACTGATGTTTCAAATTGTAATTTATACATCATCAACAACACACTTATAAAATAAAAAATCATCAGTAAAACATTACAGATGCTGCTTTGAGATATGAGGAGCTCTTCCCTTACCTGTATGGAATGCAAAACGAAATGCACACTGGCCTCAGATTAAAAGCAGTAAAACCAATATTCAGTGTGTCTGACAATTCAAGCTCTCAAGTCACACTTCAGTCACATGAAGAGGAAGGAAGTTTACTTAGAGCCACTTCATCTTCTCAGGTTACATTAAAAGCAAGGGAAGCTGTTTAAACAAAATGTACAAAATATTACTGTGAAAAAAATGTTTTTTTGTTTTTTTTTTTACTGGGAGACTGGACATTCAGGCTGTAATTGTGATTCGTGTTTTTTTTCCAGTTCATTCAGTGGTTTACTTCAGCAATAGTCCACAAATGGGTATCAGTAATGAAGGATGTTCCTAGGGATGGTGTGGTAGGATCACAAGAGCAAACAAAACCAACTAGGGAGAAATGATGCATTAAATACCAAGAGAAATGGACTGCTGTTATTATACATTGAATGAACCTTTTTTAAAGAAATTGCTTACCTTTTTTTTTAAATAACTCCATTGTACAAATGGACTTCAATGTTATTACACAGCTTTTTCCTTCTAACTCACATCTGAAGCATGCTCTCTGCATGCATTCAGCATATGAGTTCTGACGTTTGCACAATGCATAGCTATTTATTACTTTTTTCCTTATAATGGGTCTCAGGGATGTTTATTTGTGGATCTGCTTCCATACTTGGCACTGAAACCAGTCAGTTTTATTTTGTTTTGCTGGTTATCATCTGGAGATGCATATACATGTAGAGTGCTTTTCTTGCTGCCTAGACATTTGCTTGGCAAACAGCATACTTTAACATTATTTTTACAAGGTTTTTAATTTATAATAGTTTACATACAAAAAACAGCACTTCTGATGTTCAGTAGCTGTACAGTAATGATACTTTTCAGCATGGCTACAGAGCTAATTTGCATAAGTAATGCTGACTTTACATCAGACACTCTGCTCTGTCCAATCAGCAGGCACAGTTTTGAATGTTAACAACCTTTTATTATATAATTGGTCTTAATTCACTTCATGGTGATCAGTGTGTGGGTAACCCATATCTTACTGAAGGCAGTGGTGTTATTTCATCACAAAGGTGCATCCCAAATGACTAAGCTACAGTACCCCAACATAAATAAAATACTAATTTAGTCACACCCTTGATGCAGTCAGAAAGTGATATGACTAAACTGACAATACTTTCCATCCAAACTTTCTATGAAAAAAAGCAACAAAAGGCTGGCTATCACTGGAGGTAGACTCTCTTTTTAACATATATTCTCCATTGATGGTGCAGAACCATGAGGTATTTTATTTAAATGTGTTATTGTATTTTATTGGTACTGCAGAAAAAAAAAGAACATAAACATATATACTGTTAAAGTTGCACTCTGCAGGGAAACCCTGAGATTTTCAGCTATAACTGAGAAGATGGAAGAAAAACACTGCATTAATTTTATGAAAGCACAAATAAGCAACTGGACTGGTATTCCACAGCATGAACTGTTAGATGAACAGGCACATAGGTTCATAGGTGTGTACTAGGCTAACGGCCCTGAAGTCTTTTCAAGCCTAGCTCAGAGAAGTGCCCTGGCATCATGCCGCCCGACATTAGTTCCCAGTGCCTCCATCAAGTATAGCCACTGGAGTGATCCCTGGAATGAACTTTCTATTTCCCATCCACTCATCAAGATTTCTCTTGAAGGGGGCCAATGAGGTGCTCTGCTTGACATGTATGGGAAGTCTATTCCAGAGCATGGGCAGTCTCTGGGTTATGAACCTGTCCCTCCAGCATGTTCTGCTGATTGTGGTAATGAGGTTGAGGTCTCTGGAGTGTGTGGTGCAGAGGGATTGGGATTTCTTTAGATGCAGCATTTCTAACAGAGCTGGGTCAGACATGGCTTTGTAAGTCTAGCAGAGATCGCCTCTTAGTAGACGATATGAGACAGAGAATAGCTGGAGTTTTTTTTTAGTCTGTCTGTGTATGACATTTAATAATGTTCCACAAAAAAGCACAAACAGTTGAAAAACACGGAAGACGTGACCTCCCAAACAGGCAGCAGTAGTCTAGTGGGTATAGCTCTACGAAAATGATGAAAACCAAATCCAAGAAAGAACGCTTTTATTTATAATAAAAACAGCGTTTTCGCCGTAGTAATACCACAGCTTCTTCAGCAAGAAACACTTACTTTCAAAGTAACCGCCAGTTATATATCAAACATTAGTGTGACGTGTAGAGGGTACTTTAAATATTTAAAGGACCACACTATAGTAAACATTATATCTCTAGCTAGGTTAAAACTGTTACCACTAATACATTGTCAAAAAGATTAATGATTAATACACATCAAATAGAAGATTAAAAAGTCAATACTAAATAAAAACATTATTAATTAGAGCAATATTTGCTGACATATTGTAAATATGTAGTAGTATATAAAAAGTATAAGAATTAAGTTATAAACATTAAAATTCATTAGTAATGAATATACAAGACTGACATATATGTCTTGTATAATAAAAACTACTTCCTATAGGTTAGTACCATTATGACATTACTTAAAAAATATTACTAAGTCATTGTTAAATAATATTATTATCAAGACATATTAAATGTAGATGTGAGAGGGTGTGTAAGTGATTCTAATCAAAGTAGTAGAAAAATAATAGAAAAATAATAGAAAAATAATAATAGAAAAATAATAATAGTAAAATCAACTGGACATGGCATTAAGAAATAGTTAAGATGTCTTTTTCTTTCTTAAAAAGTTCCTCATTTTCAACATACAATTAATGTTGCAGTTTTCGTTTAGTCCTGGATAACTAAAGGAATTTAAAGTTAACTGCCATTCCAGTTCACGAATTTCTAGTAAAATATTAACAGGTCCCCCTCTCAAGGTGTGTGGTATCATGTCAATGGCTGTGAAGTTAAAACTGTGTCCTAGATGTCTCTCACAGTGTTTTGCTAGAGCATTATCACATTTTTTATTTCTTATAGCATAAAGATGCTCATAGATTCTGTCGCGAAATCTGCGATCAGTTTTTCCTATATAATGTGCTTCACAGCAATTACATTTTGCTAGGTAAACAATAGACTTAGAATTACAGTTAAGGTTACCATTAATGTAATACTTATTCTCGTCTACCTGAAAGGTGCTGCAATTATTCACATGATGACAATATTTACAAAATCCACATTGTTTACATCCTTTTTTATTACTATTATTATTTAAATTATTACTACTTTCCAAAATGGATTTAAGGTTTTTCCCTCTCTTATACACAAAATTAGGTTTAACACCTAATTTATCTATCAATTCCTCATTATTTAGGATATATTGCCAATTCTTCAGTAAAATCAGTTGTATATCTAACGAGTCACTATTAAAAGTGGAAATAAAACTGACTTTTAGGGAATTGACTCTCTCCAAGATGTTGTTGTTGTTACTGTGCTCTAAAGTTGTATCTAATAAATCTAAATCGGAGTCTAATATTGTAATAGGTACTTCCGTAACAGTAGTTTTCCTTTTAAGAAGGGGATAATAAGTCCCATTCAATCTTTTGGTGTCAACTTCGTGAAATAAGTCCAAAAATAAATCTATAGGGTAGTTTCTACTAGTGAACATGTTTTCAAGTTTTTTACATTCATCATAGAAAGTCTGTTCCCTGTTGCACATTCTTACTGCTCTTATGAGCTGTCCCTTAATTATAGCCCTTTTTTGTTTAAAGGGGTGCGAACTGTTGAAGTGCAACAGGGAATTACAATATGTGGGTTTTCTATGTATTCTTGAAACATATTCGCAGTTGAGTTCATCCTTAGATAATTTTACGTCTAAGTAGTCTATTTCAATGGTAGAAAACGAGAAAGTAAATTTCAAGAATACAGTAGAGTCGTTACAATATTGTAATAATTTAGTAGCCATTTCTACATCTCCATCAAGTAAGATGAAGATGTCGTCCAGGTACCTGGTATATAGTTTTATTTTCTCCCTTTCGATATTCTTGAAAAAATGGAATTTCTCCCAATACGCCATAAATAAGTTAGCGACTGATGCCCCACAAGGTGACCCCATGGCTATACCTTGTGTCTGTAGGTACACTTTTTCATTGAATATAAAATAGTTAGATGTTAATATTATATCTAACAATTCTGACACTATGTCTATCTCATTTCTTATTGCACCCAGGTCTTCAAGTATCAAAGATATCCATTCCACAGCTTCTAAGTGGGGTATCGATGTGTAAAGATCAATCACATCGATCGTTAAAAAATTATAGGAATTATTAAACGTAATGTTGTTCATACTGTTGAGGAAGGACCAAGAGTCCTTACAAATGTGTGGTAATGAACCTAGGTATTTAGTTAAAATCCTATCTACTAATTGTGCACAAGGGTAAGTAATCGAAAGACGTCCATCAATTAGTGCACGAAAAGGTGGATTGTGTAAATCTTTGTGGATTTTAGGTACTCCAAAAATCACAGGGTTTTTAGACATATTGATGTCAATATAGTTATATGTGTCTATGTCTATTTTACCTTCTATGAACATGTCTCTGAAGTACCCTTTTATTCTTGTTTTAGAAATGTTAAGTTCATTAATAGATGACTGAGTGTATGCTGGACCACCTAATATTTGTTCCATCTTTTCAATGTAAGAATGGTTGTCAAAAATGACTAGCCCTCCTCCCTTATCTGGTTTTATAACCCTAGTAGCTGAGGAACAAAGTTGATTAAGACATAAGTTTTGTTCAATAGTTGTGTTATAATTCACTTGTCTTTTCTTGGTCCTACTGTATGATCTCAAATTCCTGATATCAATCTCACATGATTTTTCAAAAGAAGCTAATGCTGTATGTAAAGGAGGGTTAAAAGTACTGGCTAGTCTCAGTCTGTGATCATGTATGGCATTAGTGTTACTAAATAGGAAATTCAAATTAAGTTTCCTTACGTAACATTTTAGATCAATAATAGTCCTAGCAATATTACATTTTCTTGAAGGAACGAATGTGTTACCATAGGCAAGTAATTCAATAAGACAAGGGTCCAGCTGTACACTAGAAAAATTATAGATATTAAAATCACCCTTCTTATTAGTCAGAATGGTTAAATTATTCAATGAGTGATTGTTGTTATCTGTTGTAGTTTCAGTTGAAGTCAATTCATTTGTGAAGGTAGAATTTACATTATTACAGTCCTCTGGAGTCATAGTACTTAATGTCTGGTGTTGTTCCATCTCTTTTGTTGGGGTTTGAAATTCCGTGGTCCTAAAAAACGACCGTCGTTGGCATTGGTACTATAATTTTGATGTCTATTATTAACATACTGTGGTGGCCCATTCTTGTTAGTTTTTTCTTGAATTCTGTTACTCCGTCTTACAGTTGGTACTTCCATTTGTTCAAAGTCTTGGTCGTGATTAACTGTGTCAGTACCATTATTCTGGTCTTGGTCACTGTATGTTAAATCTGTCCCACCAACACAAGAAGTACTGTTAAGTTTAACATACGCTGTGTTACTAGCGTATGCTAGTCTGTCTCTTGTAAGCTTTTTATTCTTAGTATTTTTAGCTTTTTCTATAAATGAGTCAATACTTGTGAAGGTCCGGTTATAATCAAACCTGTACCTTTCAAAGTCTAAGTCATTCCTGAGAGTAGCATCTAAATCAGAGACTTCTTTTATCAGTTTGTTAATCTGAATATTGTAGTACTTAATCAGTACTTCAAGAAGTTGTAACCCTTGCGTGTTAAATAATACTGTTAACTCCTTATTAAAGTCTTGGTCAAAAAATAGGCCTGTAGGGCAAAATGAAGACCTAAGTCCCTTAGGGACCAGTTTTTCAGCATGACATTGTTTGAAATACTGTACTTCTAATTGAAGTCTTTTTAATTTTAAAAGATTATTATCAAACTTTTTCAAATTATCGATTATGGTGTCATTACTTACGAGTGTAATTTCAATGTTTTGCAACGACTGCCCATGTCCTGGAGTAAATGCCATGTTCGTTGTGTTGTTGATCCATTCGTTTATTTTAAGGTCCCCTGACCCACGGTGCTGCTGTAGGTTAGGACCTTGCGAAGAGTTGTCTAATTCTTGTACAGTTCCACGGACAATAGGGGCTGAATTCATTACAGAAG
Organism: Protopterus annectens; assembly: GCF_019279795.1. Taxonomy (NCBI): domain Eukaryota; kingdom Metazoa; phylum Chordata; order Ceratodontiformes; family Protopteridae; genus Protopterus; species Protopterus annectens. Next base: position 1,170,281,240 of record NC_056744.1, on the reverse strand, counting down.
ACCTAGGAGAACGTTGCCCAGGAGGTATTGAGTCAGCTGTAAAACCAGAAGAAGATGCAACGTTCGAACTGTCATAGTTGCGAGTGTCGGCGGCTACTGGTGTTCCTGAAGTTCCGGTAGTTTTTACTTGAAAGTAAGACGACTCACGTTTTTCAAGGGAGTCAAGTTTAAGAGAAAAGGCATCCATACGTTGCGACAGGTCTCGTAACAATGAGGCCAAACTGAAGTTGTCAGTATTTGTCTCCGGTTGGAGAATGTCATTGCTGCCTGGGCTAAGAGGTTGGTCGGACGACAGACTCATAATAATGTTCCACAAAAAAGCACAAACAGTTGAAAAACACGGAAGACGTGACCTCCCAAACAGGCAGCAGTAGTCTAGTGGGTATAGCTCTACGAAAATGATGAAAACCAAATCCAAGAAAGAACGCTTTTATTTATAATAAAAACAGCGTTTTCGCCGTAGTACCACAGCTTCTTCAGCAAGAAACACTTACTTTCAAAGTAACCGCCAGTAATATATCAAACATTAGTGTGACGTGTAGAGGGTACTTTAAATATTTAAAGGACCACACTATAGTAAACATTATATCTCTAGCTAGGTTATTTAACAATGACTTAGTAATATTTTTTAAGTAATGTCATAATGGTACTAACCTATAGGAAGTAGTTTTTTTTTATACAAGACATATATGTCAGTCTTGTATATTCATTACTAATGAATTTTAATGTTTATAACTTAATTCTTATACTTTTTATATACTACTACATATTTACAATATGTCAGCAAATATTGCTCTAATTAATAATGTTTTTATTTAGTATTGACTTTTTAATCTTCTATTTGATGTGTATTAATCATTAATCTTTTTGACAATGTATTAGTGGTAACAGTTTTAACCTAGCTAGAGATATAATGTTTACTATAGTGTGGTCCTTTAAATATTTAAAGTACCCTCTACACGTCACACTAATGTTTGATATATAACTGGCGGTTACTTTGAAAGTAAGTGTTTCTTGCTGAAGAAGCTGTGGTATTACTACGGCGAAAACGCTGTTTTTATTATAAATAAAAGCGTTCTTTCTTGGATTTGGTTTTCATCATTTTCGTAGAGCTATACCCACTAGACTACTGCTGCCTGTTTGGGAGGTCACGTCTTCCGTGTTTTTCAACTGTTTGTGCTTTTTTGTGGAACATTATTATGAGTCTGTCGTCCGACCAACCTCTTAGCCCAGGCAGCAATGACATTCTCCAACCGGAGACAAATACTGACAACTTCAGTTTGGCCTCATTGTTACGAGACCTGTCGCAACGTATGGATGCCTTTTCTCTTAAACTTGACTCCCTTGAAAAACGTGAGTCGTCTTACTTTCAAGTAAAAACTACCGGAACTTCAGGAACACCAGTAGCCGCCGACACTCGCAACTATGACAGTTCGAACGTTGCATCTTCTTCTGGTTTTACAGCTGACTCAATACCTCCTGGGCAACGTTCTCCTAGGTCTTCTGTAATGAATTCAGCCCCTATTGTCCGTGGAACTGTACAAGAATTAGACAACTCTTCGCAAGGTCCTAACCTACAGCAGCACCGTGGGTCAGGGGACCTTAAAATAAACGAATGGATCAACAACACAACGAACATGGCATTTACTCCAGGACATGGGCAGTCGTTGCAAAACATTGAAATTACACTCGTAAGTAATGACACCATAATCGATAATTTGAAAAAGTTTGATAATAATCTTTTAAAATTAAAAAGACTTCAATTAGAAGTACAGTATTTCAAACAATGTCATGCTGAAAAACTGGTCCCTAAGGGACTTAGGTCTTCATTTTGCCCTACAGGCCTATTTTTTGACCAAGACTTTAATAAGGAGTTAACAGTATTATTTAACACGCAAGGGTTACAACTTCTTGAAGTACTGATTAAGTACTACAATATTCAGATTAACAAACTGATAAAAGAAGTCTCTGATTTAGATGCTACTCTCAGGAATGACTTAGACTTTGAAAGGTACAGGTTTGATTATAACCGGACCTTCACAAGTATTGACTCATTTATAGAAAAAGCTAAAAATACTAAGAATAAAAAGCTTACAAGAGACAGACTAGCATACGCTAGTAACACAGCGTATGTTAAACTTAACAGTACTTCTTGTGTTGGTGGGACAGATTTAACATACAGTGACCAAGACCAGAATAATGGTACTGACACAGTTAATCACGACCAAGACTTTGAACAAATGGAAGTACCAACTGTAAGACGGAGTAACAGAATTCAAGAAAAACTAACAAGAATGGGCCACCACAGTATGTTAATAATAGACATCAAAATTATAGTACCAATGCCAACGACGGTCGTTTTTTAGGACCACGGAATTTCAAACCCCAACAAAAGAGATGGAACAACACCAGACATTAAGTACTATGACTCCAGAGGACTGTAATAATGTAAATTCTACCTTCACAAATGAATTGACTTCAACTGAAACTACAACAGATAACAACAATCACTCATTGAATAATTTAACCATTCTGACTAATAAGAAGGGTGATTTTAATATCTATAATTTTTCTAGTGTACAGCTGGACCCTTGTCTTATTGAATTACTTGCCTATGGTAACACATTCGCTCCTTCAAGAAAATGTAATATTGCTAGGACTATTATTGATCTAAAATGTTACGTAAGGAAACTTAATTTGAATTTCCTATTTAGTAACACTAATGCCATACATGATCACAGACTGAGACTAGCCAGTACTTTTAACCCTCCTTTACATACAGCATTAGCTTCTTTTGAAAAATCATGTGAGATTGATATCAGGAATTTGAGATCATACAGTAGGACCAAGAAAAGACAAGTGAATTATAACACAACTATTGAACAAAACTTATGTCTTAATCAACTTTGTTCCTCAGCTACTAGGGTTATAAAACCAGATAAGGGACGAGGGCTAGTCATTTTTGACAACCATTCTTACATTGAAAAGATGGAACAAATATTAGGTGGTCCAGCATACACTCAGTCATCTATTAATGAACTTAACATTTCTAAAACAAGAATAAAAGGGTACTTCAGAGACATGTTCATAGAAGGTAAAATAGACATAGACACATATAACTATATTGACATCAATATGTCTAAAAACCCTGTGATTTTTGGAGTACCTAAAATCCACAAAGATTTACACAATCCACCTTTTCGCACTAATTGATGGACGCCTTCGATTACTTACCCTTGTGCACAATTAGTAGATAGGATTTTAACTAAATACCTAGGTTCATTACCACACATTTGTAAGGACTCTTGGTCCTTCCTCAACAGTATGAACAACATTACGCTTAATAATTCCTATAATTTTTTAACGATCGATGTGATTGATCTTTACACATCGATACCCCACTTAGAAGCTGTGGAATGGATATCTTTGATACTTGAAGACCTGGGTGCAATAAGAAATGAGATAGACATAGTGTCAGAATTGTTAGATATAATATTAACATCTAACTATTTTATATTCAATGAAAAAGTGTACCTACAGACACAAGGTATAGCCATGGGGTCACCTTGTGGGGCATCAGTCGCTAACTTATTTATGGCGTATTGGGAGAAATTCCATTTTTTCAAGAATATCGAAAGGGAGAAAATAAAACTATATACCAGGTACCTGGACGACATCTTCATCTTACTTGATGGAGATGTAGAAATGGCTACTAAATTATTACAATATTGTAACGACTCTACTGTATTCTTGAAATTTACTTTCTCGTTTTCTACCATTGAAATAGACTACTTAGACGTAAAATTATCTAAGGATGAACTCAACTGCGAATATGTTTCAAGAATACATAGAAAACCCACATATTGTAATTCCCTGTTGTACTTCAACAGTTCGCACCCCTTTAAACAAAAAAGGGCTATAATTAAGGGACAGCTCATAAGAGCAGTAAGAATGTGCAACAGGGAACAGACTTTCTATGATGAATGTAAAAAACTTGAAAACATGTTCACTAGTAGAAACTACCCTATAGATTTATTTTTGGACTTATTTCACGAAGTTGACACCAAAAGATTGAATGGGACTTATTATCCCCTTCTTAAAAGGAAAACTACTGTTACGGAAGTACCTATTACAATATTAGACTCCGATTTAGATTTATTAGATACAACTTTAGAGCACAGTAACAACAACAACATCTTGGAGAGAGTCAATTCCCTAAAAGTCAGTTTTATTTCCACTTTTAATAGTGACTCGTTAGATATACAACTGATTTTACTGAAGAATTGGCAATATATCCTAAATAATGAGGAATTGATAGATAAATTAGGTGTTAAACCTAATTTTGTGTATAAGAGAGGGAAAAACCTTAAATCCATTTTGGAAAGTAGTAATAATTTAAATAATAATAGTAATAAAAAAGGATGTAAACAATGTGGATTTTGTAAATATTGTCATCATGTGAATAATTGCAGCACCTTTCAGGTAGACGAGAATAAGTATTACATTAATGGTAACCTTAACTGTAATTCTAAGTCTATTGTTTACCTAGCAAAATGTAATTGCTGTGAAGCACATTATATAGGAAAAACTGATCGCAGATTTCGCGACAGAATCTATGAGCATCTTTATGCTATAAGAAATAAAAAATGTGATAATGCTCTAGCAAAACACTGTGAGAGACATCTAGGACACAGTTTTAACTTCACAGCCATTGACATGATACCACACACCTTGAGAGGGGGACCTGTTAATATTTTACTAGAAATTCGTGAACTGGAATGGCAGTTAACTTTAAATTCCTTTAGTTATCCAGGACTAAACGAAAACTGCAACATTAATTGTATGTTGAAAATGAGGAACTTTTTAAGAAAGAAAAAGACATCTTAACTATTTCTTAATGCCATGTCCAGTTGATTTTACTATTATTATTTTTCTATTATTATTTTTCTATTATTTTTCTACTACTTTGATTAGAATCACTTACACACCCTCTCACATCTACATTTAATATGTCTTGATAATAATATTATTTAACAATGACTTAGTAATATTTTTTAAGTAATGTCATAATGGTACTAACCTATAGGAAGTAGTTTTTATTATACAAGACATATATGTCAGTCTTGTATATTCATTACTAATGAATTTTAATGTTTATAACTTAATTCTTATACTTTTTATATACTACTACATATTTACAATATGTCAGCAAATATTGCTCTAATTAATAATGTTTTTATTTAGTATTGACTTTTAATCTTCTATTTGATGTGTATTAATCATTAATCTTTTTGACAATGTATTAGTGGTAACAGTTTTAACCTAGCTAGAGATATAATGTTTACTATAGTGTGGTCCTTTAAATATTTAAAGTACCCTCTACACGTCACACTAATGTTTGATATATAACTGGCGGTTACTTTGAAAGTAAGTGTTTCTTGCTGAAGAAGCTGTGGTATTACTACGGCGAAAACGCTGTTTTTATTATAAATAAAAGCGTTCTTTCTTGGATTTGGTTTTCATCATTTTCGTAGAGCTATACCCACTAGACTACTGCTGCCTGTTTGGGAGGTCACGTCTTCCGTGTTTTTCAACTGTGTATGACATTTGTTTGAGGCCTAGGATCCTCTTCATGAGGTACTTTTGTGGCCTTTCCAGCTGTTGCATGTGTCTAGTGAGGTACATGCCAAATGGGACATTATACTCGATGACTGGCCTAATGAGGGAAGAGTAGAGAGAGATGATGACCTCTTTCTTCCTGGATGCAATACCCTTGGTAATGAGATGTGCCACATAGAAGGACCTTCTGACCACAGTGGCAATGTGGTGGTCGAAGGAGAGGTTGCTCTCAACCTGTGTCCCCACATCTCTTATAACGCCTTCAGTGTGCAGTGGGCTCTCATCAATGTGGTAATTAGTGGGAACTGAATTTTTCCCAAAGGGGATGCTAACACATTTTTTTGGCATTAAGCTTAAGGTCATGGTTTCGACACCAGTCATTGGTCTCAGTGAGGGCTTTCTGTAGGATGTCTACATCACTTGGGGAGTTAATAATGGCACCCGGCTTGCAGTCGTCCTGCAAACCTGGTCAGCCAGAGTCCCTCTGTGTTGGCCTGCACTTCTGAGAAGTAGATTCCAAACAGGAGAGGACTCAGGACTGATCCCTGTGGGACTCCACTAGTGACTGGTCAGTAGTCTGACTTGGAGTCCGCTACTTTCACACTGTGGGTTCCATATGTGAGGCAATTTGCAACCCACCTACTGATATAGGGGTTGATGCCTAGTTTGGTGAGTTTATCAATAATTCCTGAGTGGGGAATGGTACTAAATGCCTTGGCCAGATTGAAGAAGGCTGTATGAACTACCTTGCCCTCAGCCACAGCACTGGTGACTGACTCAAAGAAGTCAACCAGGTTGAGCAGGCATGATCTACCTTTCACAAAATCAAATTGCATGGGATCTAGAGTTTGGAGATTCCCTATATCTTTGTTATTAGGTCCAGGATGATGTGCTCCATAGCATTACATATCAGACTCGTCAGGCTAATGGGGCGATAATTCCCAGGGTCTGTAGTTGCCCCCCCTTAATGGAGAGGGATGACTGTAGCAGTGCACCATTTGGTAGGGACAAAGCCTGACGTGAGGCTGTGATTGAACAGGGCAAATAGATGTGGTGCCAGTTCACTTTGTAGGTCATGTAAAACACACCCAGGGATATTGTCAGGTCCCATGGACGTTGTATTCTTGGCCTTGGACAATGCAGCTTTAACTTGTGCTGCAGTAATGCTGGGTGCCTGGCTTTCCTCTGGCATTGTGATTGGCCCTTTGGGGGGTGGGGGGGTGAAAGGGGTAAAGTTGGCACTGAATCTGTCAGCCAGTATGTTGGCAATATCTGTTGGCTCAGTCTAGGAGGTACCATTGTGCAGTAACTCTGAGCAAACCTGGGTGTTGCCGTAGAGATTTATGATATAACTACAGATGGCTTTGTGGTTGTTTTTAGTGTCTGCCTCATAGCTGGCTTTAGACGTTTTGATGAGAGATCTCAACTTTTTGTTGAAGCTAATAAGGACGTTTTTCAGTCTTGGGACTTCACCTTTTTCTGCAACAGTTTCTTCCTTCTGTTGTAGAGTTTATTAATGGCAGAGGACCACCAGACTGGCTTCCTTTTTTGGGGGTAGAGCATCTTGGTTCTGTTGGGTATGGCTGGTTCCATGCATTTATGTATGTGTTTGTACAGTGCATTGGTGTATAATTTGGCAGTCGTGCATTTATTTTCCATTGACAAGGGTGCCGTGAAGTTAGCCACCTCATCTTTTTGGAGAAGTTTTTCATGGTGGTTATCTTTGCGGAGAGTGTGCATGAGATGTTCATAGGTTGATACTAGGCTATCTTCCCTAGGGCATTTATAAGCCTAGCCAGAGTGTGTTTGGCTTTTGCCACCCTTTTAGATTAGTTGACTGTGCCTCTGTATAGTAGGTCACAGAAGATAGCCCTTTTAAGGTTAGTTTACTGTGCCTCTGTCTAGTAGGGACACAGAAGAGATCCTAGGGGTAAACCTACGATCTCCCATCCACTCGTCAAGACTTCTCTTGAAGGGGGTCATTGAGGGGCTCTGCCTAACATGGATTGGGATTTTGTTCCAGAGTGAGGGGAGCCTCTGGGATATGCATCTGTCCCTCCAGCATGTCCTATTTATTTCTGTGCTGAGGTTTAAGTCCCTGGAGTGTGTGGCTCTAAGGGATTTGGATTTCCTGAGGTGGAGCATGTCCATTAATTCTGGTTTGGACATGGCTTTATACGTCTGGCACAGATCGCCTCTGAGTAGGCGGTAAGCAACAGAGTAGAGTTGGAGTTTCTTTAGCCTAACTGCGTACGGCATCTGTTTGAGTCCCTTGATCCTCTTGGTGAGGTACTTTTGGGGTCTTTCCAGTTGCTGCAGGTGTCGGGTAAGGTACATCCCAAATGGGGCATTGTATTCAATTGTGGGCCTGATGAGTGATGAGTAGAGGGGCACAATGACCTCTCTTCATCTAGATGTGAACCCTTTCGTGATAAGGTGGGCTATATAGAAGGTCTTTCTAACCACTTTGGCAACGTGACTGTCAAAGGAGAGATTGCTATCTACTTGGGTCCCCAAATCCCTAATTACTTCTTCCGTACTTAATGGATTACCACCTATGTGGTAATTTGCGGGCACTTTGTTTTTCCCAAAGGGGATGACTATACACTTTTTGGCATTTAGCTTTAGGCCATGGCTCTGGCACCAGTTATCTGTCTCTGTGAGACCCTTTTGGAGGATGCTTGCATCAGTCGGCGAATCGATTATGGCACCCAATTTGCAGTCATCTGCGAACTTGGTCAGTCATAGTCCTCCCGTGTTAGCCTGTACCTCAGAGAAATATATACCGAACAAGAGAGGTCCCAGGACTGAGCCGTGTGGGACGCCAATTGTAACTGGTTTAGAGTCTGACATGGCACCTGCAATTCTGACCATGTGGATTCTATCCCTGAGCCAGTTTGCAACCCATCTTGTGACATAGGGGTTGATATTTAAGCTGGTGAGCTTATTTATGATGCCCGAGTGGGGTATTGTGTCGAAGGCTTTTACGAGGTCCAGGTAGGCTGTGTGGACTACCTTCCCTTCATCTATGGCCTTGGTGACTGTTTCAAAGAAGTCGACCAGGTTCAAGAGGCAAGATCTGCCCTTAAAGCCGAATTGGGTAGGATCCAGTGTTTGGAGGTTCCCAATGTCTTTGTTTATGAGTTCCATGATGATACACTCCATAGCTTTGCAGACCAGGCTAGTCAGGCTTATAGGGCGATAGTTTCCGGGGTCCGTTGTGGCACCACCTTTGTGGAGTGGGACCACTGTTGCTGTACGCCATTCCTTGGGTACATATCCTGTAGTAAGGCTGAGATTGAACAGTGACTTCATGTGAGGGTTCAGTTCTTCTTGGAGCTCGTGTAAACGCAGCCTGAGACACCATCCGGTCCCATTGATGCTGTGTTTTTTGCTTTGGGGAGGGCAGCTTTCACCTGTGCATCTGTGATGTCAGGGAGGCTACATTCTGTTGGGATAGACATTTGTTCTTTTGGGGGGGGAAGGGTGGGAGAAGTTTGCACTGAACCTGTCTGCAAGGATGTTGGCAATGTCTGCGGGTTCAGTGTATTGTTTTAGTGATTAGTTTGTGGTAGGATCTAACCAGGGAGGAACTGACTATTGGTCTAGAGCAACGGTTGCCCATATTAGTAATAACCAGGTCAAGAATGTTGCTTCTTCTAGTGGGGGTAAGAATGAGCAGGTCCAGGGCAGGTGATGGAGGGGTAGTTGAAGTCACCTAGTAAGAGAGTGTTGGGTTGGACCTTAAGAGTTTCCAGGGTGCTTAGGAACGTGGAGTGAGAGTTTTGGGACATGACTGGGGACCTATAGCAGGCTACAACCTGAATCACTGTCTTACCCAATGTTAGTTGTACCTGAAGTATCCCAGATGCGTTATGCTGGGCTACTAGTCTGGAGGTGTGCATATCCTTTTTGAATATGCAGACACCACCACCTTTGAAGCTTCAGTCCATGTTCTGTGGCTGAAAGGTGTGGAATGAGTTATAGCCTTGTAGTGCAGGAATGCTTTCTGCTGCTTTAAACCAGGTCTCCGTTACAGCACAAATATTGATGTTCTTCATTTTGAGAAGTGCTTCGAGCAAGTGTATCTTGAGATTTAGACTTCTAGCATTGAGCTGCATGACCCTCAGACTGCATTTATTTATTTATTGCTGCTATGGTGATAATTTGGTCTTTGGAACATCACCTAAAAAAAGGCACTATAGGGCTGGCAAGAGCCTTAGCCAGTACCTGGGAACCTAGGGGTGACAGATGCAGGCCATCTCTGGCAAAGCATCAAGGTCTGTCAATCATGTCATCCCAAGCAGACAGATACTGGATCCCCTTAGAAAGACACCAGAAACTTAGCCAATTGTTGAATTCAATCATTTCCTGCTTATACTGCGGTATAATTCTGGGTGACAGTAGGATGCTGCTCAGGGCTAGGGTGATACCTGCCTGGGCCACATAATCCAAGCACCTCTCCATGACTCTTTTCATGTAGTCCAGGGAGGTGCATCTCCGGTCATTCACACCCACATGGACAGTGACAGAGTCATTCTTGTACTTGTTGTGGAGTGACCGGAGTGTGTGTGTTATGTGTCGGATTCTGGCACCTAATAGACAGCTGACTGTTACCTTCTCCTTATTCAACCTAGTGAGTGAGACATCAGTGTGCCTCACTATCGAGTCATGTAGGATTAGTGCATTGGGCAACCTGTTTTGCATTGGGGGCTTAGGTTGAGGGGCACACTGTGTAGGTGAGCTATGTGTCTTGTGGTTTGTGCTGTGTTGTGTTGGTCGAGTGCGTTTCTGCCTTGGAGGGAATTGCTGTTTGGGTAGATTTCTACTGAGAGCCTCCACGAAGGTGGGTGTGTGGTTTGATTTTTTTATGTGAGAGCTGTGATGATGGTTGTTCTGGAGGGTTTTGTGTTGCATGTGGTGTGGTGCAGGTGTTGACCTTCTCTTGACCAGCTATTCCAGTCTTGGCTTGAGAGTGCATGGCTTCCAATTTGTGTGTATGCTTCAAACCTAGCCGTATGAAAATAGATTAGTAAGGATGCATTCCTACCAGCAGAAGGAGTGGATTCTAACAAAACTGTGAAAGAAGGACAAAATACTAAAAGTAGGAGATAACAGTGTTTGTGGAAAATGATTTCTCATTGTACACCAGGCAAAAGAGAAGCAAATTCATTCCACTATTCAGAAAATTTCAAGACGCAGCTGTGAGATTCAAACTGCTGTATCCAGCTGTCTTCAAGGTATTCTTCCCTGAAGGGACAAAATCATTTTTTGATGAAATGCATGCTAAGGAGGAAATACAAAAGTTTGTCCAACAAAAACTGAGCTGTGTAAAATGGGAAGATTCTACTTCTCGTTCTTCTGGTAATAAAGACCACAGAGAGACTGTATCGGTGAAACCTTTTCGAGTATTTCAATGGAAAATGTTGGAGAGAAGGAAGGGAGCATGACAGTTGACTAGAAGAACTGAGAGTACACTGGAAATTAAGCAGAGACAAGATTTCGGTGATGCAGAAGAACAGTAATAAAAATCAGTAACTAAATATTGGATTACAATGCAATAATTATATTTGTGACATATGACAGAACAGAAAAATCTGGAAATATTGGTCTTTTTCAAAATTAGTTTGATGTGTAGGAGACACTTAAGTATATGCCCTACTTCATGTCATTAATGTTCGGAAAAATGCTTTGGGGAGGGGAAGAGAGGGGAGAAAGTTAAGTGTAAGTAAAGAAAACACTTTTTTTTAATAGTACTGTATATGTGGTACATGGTTTTCTTTGCATGCTATTTTTAAGTGCAATGGGGATTGTAAACAAGTGCTTTTCTTTTTCTCCTCTCGTCTCTTTTACTTCTTGTACAGTTATGAAAAATATAGGTAATGCAATGATCAAAAAAAAAAAAAAAAAGAGCCTGGTTAAAAAGGCATGACAAAGTTCAAATTAATGTGCTTTTTTCATTCTTGCATGGGGAAATGACTGATTAAGGACCTTTGTTTTAACAGAAAGAGAGCAAGTAAATGAAAAAGAATATGGAATAATATAAGTCTGTCTTTTTTCTAGCAGTTGCATGCAAGTATAATGAGTAGCATTTTTGCAGTTGGACTTCATGTCTTCATGGAGACCATCTGATATAGAGAAACTGGAGACAGTTTGGTGGAAGGAGATTAGCTGAGGGTAAAGAAAAAAGAACATAGAAATTGGCTAGGTCATTATGTTCTCTGTAAACAATCAGGGGTTTTCCCATGTGTGACAGCTTTAAAAATAATGGAAAACCAATTAGACCTGAATTAAAGTTTTTTCAGTTTAAAATGTATGAGGATATTAATATAAACAGGTGCTTTTGTTTTTTTTTTTTTCTTTCTTCTTTCTCACCCTTCTCTTTTTCTTTGTTCAGTTTTAAGAAATGTAGGCAAGGCAATGAAAAAAAGGAGGACGGGAGGAGATGGGGGAAGAGAGGAAGGGTCTGGTTAAGGGAGTGTGACATAAGAAAAATCAATGTGCTTTTTCCCATGCTTGTGACTGGGTTAAAATCCTAGGATTTATCCAGTAACAAGTTTATTACAAAGCATGTAAATGGAAAACAATATTGAATATTGTAAGGCTTTTTTCTGATAAACAATGTACCCTTTGCAGTTTTGTGTCGTCTGGTTGCATGTCACTAGAAGACAATTTGATAAAGAGAAATGGCTTGCAGAAAGTGCTTACTAAAAACATTCAAGTGTTTTCTCAACTGGGAAAGCTATAAAGACATACAAAATCAAATAGTACTTACTAGTAGCACAGGCTGTATCATGCGTCATAGCATGACTAACCTTTCTTTTTGGTTAATTTTAGCCTGTCTGTGCAGCTATCAACTTAGAACTTATGTTCTTATTAGGAAGAAAAACTTAACTATTTGAAGCTGTACATAGTTTTGTGTGTTACTATTAAGTTAATAGGTTTTGGGAGTTTTTTTGGAGGGGGGTGTTTGTTCTGTTTGAGGGCTTTCAAAAAAAAAACAAAAAGTTATGCAAGATCTGGCATTGGCACAAGTGGATATGACAAGAAACAACTGTATAAAAGACCAACCTGCCGAACAGTGTGTGTGTGTGTGTGTGTGTGTGTGTGTGTGTGTGTGTGTGTGTGTGTGTGTGTGTGTGTGTGTGTGTATATATATATATATATATATATATATATATATATATATATATATATACACATATATACACATACACAAAACATAAAAGCTGGAACTAGACTTTTAATGAAAAAGCAGTTATACATACAAGGTGGTAATACTAACTGTATAAGAAAATTATGCTTTCCATACTGTCTTTCAATCTGAATGGTCTTACAAACATAAAAAAGAAAGTAGTGAATTACATTAAAAAATGTAGAGTGCAAATAGCTATGCTACAGAAGACATACCTGGAAAGAACTGAACATGTGAATTTGATAAAGAAAGGTTTTCAGGATGGTTATTCAGTGAAACATCTGGGGCAAAGGAAAATAGAAGTAATTATATTAATTGCAAGAGGAGCTCCAATAGCGATAGAAGAAGAAAAAAAAAAAGATAATAATGGAAGATACATAGTACTAAGGGGCAACTGTCTAGGGAGGAGTATTACACTGGCATGCCTTTACATCCCCCCTAAAACTGCTATAATGGAGCTTAAAGTTCTGGGAGAAATAATCTGCTTTCAACAAGGAATATTACTTATAGGTGGAGACTAGAATTTGGTTTGCAACAGTGAAGGTGTGTGTGGGGGGCCTAGAAGGGAAAATAGAACAAAAGAGGGTAGATTTTTGAAGACATTTATAAAAATGTTTGGCATGGAAGATGTGAATTCAATACTAGGAGTTCAGAGCAAATTTACATATTACTCACTGAGATACAAAAACTGGGCTAGGCTAAATAGATTTTATATCTCACAGGAAAGTGCACTCAACTGAAGGTCTTGAAAAGCACCCAATAACTATTTCACATTGCTCGCCAGTAATAACTAAAATAAAAAGCAAGGTAATGAAATAAAAATGAGACACTGGCACTTTCCCACCTATTGGTTGAAAAGAGAGGAATTAATGGAATGGTTCTTAGAATTAATTCAGGAGCTACTGAAGAAGATAGAATTTTCTTCTGAAAACTTAGCTAGGGAGTGGGATATAATTAAAGTGGAGTTTAAAACTAGGGTGGAAATAAAAGAAAGGGAGATACGGTTAAACAGCAACAAGAATTATTTAGAGGGATTGACAAATATTAAAGTATTGCAAAATAGGGAGAATCTCTCAGAAGAAAAGGAGCAACAGCAGAATGCTAAACAGAAAATAAGGGATTAGAAAAACTTCCATTAAGCAACTTTTTTTTGATAATAATTCTAGAGCACAAAAACTTTTAGCACAAGAACTCAGGCAACAGAAAGTGGAAAGGGGTGTCACCAAGCTTAGGGAGCCTAAACAAGGAAAATAACAAGAGACCCTGTAGAAGTATTAGAAATATTTTGAAATTTTATGAAAGTTTGTATAAAGCAGAGAAATATGGAAATCAATAAAAGGTACAAATTGAAATGTTTATGGAAGAATTAAATATGCTAAGGCTAGAGGGAGAGGAGGCTCAATTACTAACAGGATAGGAAGGGATGAGATAAAGATGGCTATGTATAACCAATCTACAGGAAAGTCCCCAGGAATAGATGGTATTCCTGTGGAAGTTTGGAAGTTAGGAGGGAAAAACTGATAAAGATCTGGAAGGTTTTGTTTAACAATATTTTAAGAGGAGAAGTACCAGCATCCTGGAAGGAGGTGGTAAGGGTAATACCTAAAGAGGGCAAAGATCCACCGGATCCAGTTCATACAGGCCCATTTCAATACCAAATCACGATTATAAAGTGTTTACATCTACAATGGCTAAAAGAATCGCAAAAGTGATACCAAAATTGATAGACATGGATCACTGTGGTTTTGTGGAGGGGAGGCAAACATTTGACAACATTAACAGAACACTGATGATCCAGAGGGAAGCAGAATGCAAGAAAATACCACTGTTACTGGTGGGTCTTGATGCAGAGAAAGCATTTGACAGAGTAGACTGTGACTTCACGAGCAGGTTAATGGAAGCATTTGCTTTCCCTTATACAATTATAAGGTTGATTAGAAGACTATATGAGGGATCGGAGGCACAAATTAAGGTGTGTGAGGTCCTCTCTGATAATTTCTGCTTGAGCAGTGGAACCAGGCAGGGTTGTTTGTTTTCCCCTTTGTTGTTTGCATTATATTTAGAACCATTGGCAAAGAAAATAAGGGATTCAGAATTCAAGGACATAATTGGTATGGTAGTCAGGAAAAGCTGGCTCTATTTGCAGATGATATTTTATATATGACAAAACCAGAAAGGGACATTACAGTGTTGTGGAACATTTTAAGATGGTTTCAAATCTTCTCAGGATACAAAATTAATTAAGCTAAAACAAAGGCAATAGCAGTAAATTATGTACTCATGCACGAATGGGCCCAACAATACCCATATTTATGGGAACATGATAAAATTAAGTATTTAGGAGTCTGGATTAGAAGTGACTCTGTTGTGGCAGCTAAGGTTGTGTGTGAAGACTAAACAGAAGATAATGCAAAAACTGAGAAACTGGAAGATTTGTTATATGGCTATGGATACTAAGATACACGCAATTAAACTGTTTTTAGTCCTTAGTCTTCTACACAGGTCAGGCATATTATCAGCCAGACCAGAAGCTGTGGATAGCAATTAAAAAAAAAAAAAAAAAAAGAGTCGAAGGATTTTATTTGGGAAGGGAAGAGAGCAAGGGTCAAGAGGGATACTTCCAACAGAACAAGAACTAGGATTACCCAACTTGAGGGGGTATTTTAGAGCAACACAGTTAAGGCTCTTATACATAGCACAAGCAGAAAACTATAATTCAAAGTAGAAAGGAATGATGATGACGATACAGGAAGGAAGCTCAAGAAATAGGAAGATACTGGGATTCCGGATGCAGACTCAGAGAACAACAAAAATCATACAGAGTATTATATTCATAAAATAGCAGGGAGTATTCTAAGAACTAAACCAGCATGAGAATGGAGAAAAAAGATTCTGTCGATAGGGATGACTATGGTTAGGGATACAGATAATAGGCAAGAGGGAGCTGGAATTTGTTGGAGAAAACTGGCAAAGGAACCAAAGTATTTAGAGCAAATAACTAGAAAGGTAAAGGTAATAGAATGGGAAGAGACCAAGAATTTATTTGGACTGCAGGTTAGAGATTGCCTTCCCTATCAACGATTGATATCAGAGTATAGGCAAAGAGAAAGAAATAGGGGGCTCCTGAATGAAATACTAGCACTAGTAGAGTTTTTCATAGAATCTAGAACAGAAGCTGCTGTTAAAAAAGGAATAATTAGTCAAGCATATAAAATATTGTATGATAATTATAAGACTCAATCAAAGGAGCTTAGAAAGGATTGGGAAGAGAGATCGGATAAGCAATTCACAAAGAGACAATGGGAGGATATAAGCATATCTCCCAAATATGCAACAAAGTCTAGAAAATTTAGGATCTTTGCCTGGAAGTGTTTACATTGGTATTTTTATACCCCAAGTAGACAACAAAGAATTTTTCCTCAGGTGGATAGCAAGTGTTGGAAGTGTGATGGGCAAGAAAGAGGTGGCTAAGAAAATTTTTTGGGAGTATAATGAGCTGGCAAACTTGAGGGATTGCCTACAAACTGCTCTGTCGGAGATGCTGGATAAGCAGATTGGACCGACTTGGTAGAGGATCTTTTTGAGTTGTGATACAGAATCAGAACTGCCTAGACAGAGTAAAGCCTTGCTCAGACTAATTACAGTGGCTGCCAAAAAAAGCAATTACTAGAAAATGGAAATCAAAGTCTAAACCAACTTTACTAGAAGCAATGAATATAGTAACAGAGATAAAACAACTGGAATTTGGATCTTTAGAAAAGGGAGTGAGCAAACTACACAGGAAAAAATGGGAATTGTGGGAACAATATGTGCAGAGTAGGAATGAGGCTTAAGAGGCAGGATTTGAATGAACCATATAATGCTTAACTGACAATGACTGGGTAGATTATAAGTGATGTATATATAATGTTTGCAACTACAGTTGTTTCAATGGTGTTTGTGAAGTATACTGTTTGAACTAAAGTGACGTCATGTTGTTTGTTTTTCATTTGTATAAATATAAGATTCCCTATATCATGTGTGAAAATGTAATAAAGATGCTTGGGGGGGGGGTGGACTAAGCTCTCCAAACAAAGTGAGAAGTATCATGAAAAGCATCTTCCAAGAAAGGCATTTCAAACATGCAGAAACCGTAAGTTCAGGGAGCCAAGATCAGCTTCTCCAACACAAAATATAAATATCAAGGCAGTATCAGGGCTCTCAGAAATGGTGTCAGTAAAGACTGCTCATATAAGTAAATCCTTGCAAACCATTTAAATAGGTCAATGATGATGCAATAGAGGTCTTAATTAAAATTTGACATGAGTGCTAACTGCATCTTAATGGAAGCATAATGGAGGTCAAAATAAGAAATCTTCATGATAATTAAGAATACACGGAACAGGTCTGAGGAAGGGTCCATCCTCCTGCTGTGGTCCAGATAGAGAAACAGGCCAATTAATCTTTATACACCTTACATGTAGTAGGTTTCTGTGAGAAAGGAATAGCTTGAACTAGGCAAAAAGAGAAACAAGAACTGTTAGTCACTACTGAAATTGTAAAAAACACATGGTTTAGTGGTGGGAATGTATATTTAAGTGGAACTTGCCCAAAGGGTAAAATCAGGAACATCACAGATGGATACAGAATAAAAAAAGCTTCTCCAGAGAACAAGACAGAAGAAGGAACCTAATCTGCTGAGTCCAATCTGAAGTTAATGAGATCAAGACTGCTGTGAGTAACCAGAGCCTGAACCAAGGTTACTGCTGAGACAGTTCTGTAGGTATGGGAAGGCTTTGGCTTCTGCTTCTTTAAGCCACTGATGGGCAGCCACAATGGCCATGAAATTTGGAGAATATCAAGAGAATGCGATGATCCCAACTAAAAGGTCCAGAACTGGAAATGACTGGTTCTTACTGGACCTAGAGATACTTCTTTGACTTTTTAGTAATTCTGATGTGCAGGTAAGTTTCCTGGACACCCAAACATCATATCCAGTCTCCCGATAAGCAGGAAAGTGTTCAATGGACTGTAACTAAGCAAAACATTTTTAGGGAAATTAACTCATTAAGGCCACTTAGATCTAGAAATGTCAAGACATTCTTAGCCTTTTCCAGCATTAAACAGAATCGGGAGTAAAATGCTAACCCTGTCTGCTTTGGTGAGATCTCTTAGATGGCTCTTTCTAAGGTGGAGGCTGAGGGTTTCCTTTTTTGCAGCTTGCTCCTGACAGGGTGGGATATACCAGGTAAGAGTGCTGGTTGTAGGGATGGTCATGTGTGTAAGGTAACTTGCTTTCCTCTGGAAATGAGGGTCCATATCCGGACCCACCAGTCCATTGTGATGGATCTCCAGTACAGGGACAAATGGCCTTCAAATGAGGACAGTTAGGCAAAGCCTCAAGGTTGCTGTTATCAACTTGTATGTGGACCTCATCTACTCAAAGATTGCCAAGGATGCCTTCTTCTGGAACTGCAACTTTGCCAAAAGTTGCCCTATGAGTTTCCCTAAGCTGCTGCTGTTTTTTTCTGCTGTGTACCATGCCTAAATCACATCTGCCACTGGCTGCTCTACATCCAAGAAAAGGAGCATTGAGGTGGCTGGAATTTTACACCCAGAGCTGTGAGTACTTTGCCCTCATTCTCCATAGTTTCTAAATGTGCCTTGATTGCTTGCCTAAAATGTATGGGCCTTTAAATGGGGTGCTGAAGAAAGCCACACACAAATCCTTGCTGAAATCCATTAACATAAGCCACTTATGCTAACTTACAGTAATGCCAGATAAAGCTAGGAGTGAACCTGTGGCTATACTACAGAGAACACCCCTCATAAGGCTGGAGACAGATGAAGCTGATTAAGACAGAAGCTTGCCCATAACCACCCACCTTGCAAGTACCCAACAGTCTGAAGCATTTCATATGCAAGATGATTATGAAAATCTATATATGAAGATATTTTAGCACCCTCAAACAAAAATTAGAGGACATACAAACATGATTTTGTGGGTGGGGAGGTCCACCATTTTGGACTCTTTGTCGGTACATAAATGTCAGAGTTCTGGGGAAATGCAGCGTTCAAGCATAGTTGCTGAACCCAGGGTGGTTGGCTTGAGCATCTCCAACCAAAATTCTACTCCTTAGGGAGATAACAACATGGCCTGATCATTTATGAACAGGGGCCAACATGTTCTGGCACCCATGAGAATATCCATCAGTCAAAGAACCACTTAAAAGGAATGCTGGATCAACCAAAAGGACTTGTGCAGTCTCCTCTGTGTGGAAGACAGGGCTCAGAGGACCATCTCCTCTCTGAAGCATTATTTCAAGGAACTCCCCATGAAAAGATATTCAGAGGGGCCACTGGTGAATCTGCATTCTCCCATTCTCCTAATCATCCTCATTAGCCATGAAAGACTATTCATTTGAGATGGGTGCCACCACTTGCACTTGGCTTTCCTCAAGACCTTGGGAAGGGTATGAAGAAGATCAAGATGCAAACTTAAGAGCTGTTACTATGATGCGGGACTGCACAAGGCCTTTGGCCTATCTGTCCTGCTGCGTTACAGGTGGATCAGTGATGGCTCAGGCATAGACTGTTTCATTTTATATGCAATCGTCCAAGTGGGGTAAGATATTGTGAAAGGGACCAGCACAAAGTGAATTGCTGGATATGGCAGCACCTCCTTTACTGAGGGCAGTCTCTGTGAAAAGACATTTGGTGCCAAACACTCTGGGCACAACATGTCAGGATTAACATCAGCAATAAAAAGGCCAGTGACAACAATGACAACCAAGTCCCAGACTTGAACACTAGTGTCAAGATCAGCAGTGGCTGTGCAAGTAAAGGCATTAATAAAATTTGAAGCCAAGAGGACAGTCAATGCTGAAAACACAGACACCAAAGGTATATAATAACATCATTGCAACAGGCACTGAAATCTGGCATGAAAACCAGTGCTGAAGGCATCCGTTCTGAAATCCTTGGGACTGATGCCAAAAACTGTAGGGCCAGCGAGGAAAGCCTGATCATCCTATGCAATGAGGAAAAACCCACCTAGAGATTTTTTTATTCCCAACTGAACACACAGAAGAGGAGGCAGCATCACTGAGCTCTCTTCTCTAGGGGCCACTGCTAGGTAGGTTTGGCAGGAATGAGTACAACTATAGGCAATCCAGGCTGTAAAGAATTCAACATAAGGAAAACTTCCCTGTCAGCTCCAGCATCAAGCAGATCAGAAATACTGAGATCTCTCTGATAACGGAGAAGATAGAGGAAGTGACTCAATAATATTTATTGCTATCTTTTAAACTTTCTCTTCCATATTTACAAACTGTTCCATGAAGACTGGGGAGTCTCTGAAAGACAGTGTATTTTATGGCATTCACGTACCCCGACTTTTTGGAAAGTAGAGCAAGACTAATTTAGGAAGGTTGAGACCAATTATGTAGAAGGCTCTGATGACTCTTAGTTGGAAAAAAAGCTAGTTCTAAAAGAAAAGGCCATAACTGTTTGCTTCTTTTCAAAAACTAGTGAATTCCTTAAAAAGCTGCTCCTTTTGAAAAACATCCTGTTCTCCTACGCAGAACATGCATACTTTGTGCCTGCTTGTATCAGGAATTTTCTTCTAGAAGGTACATTTACGGAATGAATTTTCAAATTACACAATACATTTTTAAATGGTTTAGCACCACAGGTATGTGCTGAGGTCCAGATGAAAAAGACCAGAGCTTCCCAAATTGGAAAGAAAATGGCATTAGACGACAAATGAAGATTGTTAAGAAAACATTAAAGTTTATACACAGAAATTATAAAACATCTGTCAGAAACAGAAAAGGAAGCTTAGGATAATCTTCCCTGCACAAAGTTTAGCTTTGCAATAAGGATATGTGCAGGGTAAGCACTGCAGTGTATTATGCTATAAGGGAGAGTTCTACAGCCTGGGACAGTTTTACCTGCCAAATAATAGTCTTAACTCCTCACAGCTTTACTCCTACTGTTTATGAAGCACGGACTTTCTCTTACTCGATCCTCTGGTTTAATTTGTGTGCACTTATTTTACCTCGATTTTCTGTGCAAACATGCAGAATTTAGTGTTTGTTTTAGTGGTTAATGTGAACATTAAAAAACATGAATACAGTTATACGATGAAATTATATAAACAATATATATTTTTACATTTTACATTTTATAAATAGCATTGTATTAACAGATCCTTCTGTTTTTGGCAAGTTTTAATACTGTGCCTTCAGAGATCTGTATTGTGCATATATATGCATGCCCATAGATGTGATAACACATCTGTAATACATTGTCATGATGTAGCTTGTGCTACAGATAATGTGGCTTTTTAATTCAGCAGTGCATTTCTGACAAGCAGGATGACTACACATTTCAGGTATGTTCACTGTATGGATCATTGCTGCAGTTTCAACCTTTAGGGATGCAGCAAGCAAGGTCTAACATATGGCCTGCCTTTCACAGCTTTGCACCCTTCCTTACATCTAGGCTGACTGGTCTTCTCCAGAGATGTTGCCACACTCCCAGTATAAGGAGAATAGTTAGCAAGTGCTAACATTAGTTATTTCCACCCATGTTACAGTTTTCATCATTTGCATTATGACATGGCACCTTGCAATTCAGTCCTAATCCTGACCTGGGCAGAGAGTACCCCATTTGACAAGAATTGTTTTCTGATCATCCTTATCACTACTGCAATTGTTGGTTTGGTTATCACTGTTGTCAGCTCATGCTTGCGGGTGTCCATTTGCCTAGGAAAGTACATCAACCCCTGATAAAGAGTGCAAGTGCAACCATCAGATTCCCTATAGGGACTTCCACTCAGATTGAGATTTGTGTTTTGGGCATTCTCATAACATGTTCTCTTGTGGGTTTGTGCTAGATTTAATACAAAGAACCTTAAGAAAAGACAAGAAGTTTTCCAGGACTACCTTGACAAAAAAATGGATTAACCTTTTCCACGGCATCTCCATTAACAGATGACCCTCAGCAGTTGCTTTCTTCAGACATCCCTTCAGAAAAGCATTGAAGATGTACAGAGAAGCAGGCACTTCAAGAGAAGGAGAAACAGGAGACCAACAATACATTTCCTTCCCAGATGGCTTCACTAAGACAGAGGGCAGGGGACTCCATGAAGTCACTTATACAGCCCTTGGCTCAGCCACCTGATTTTACCATGGCCACTGGCAATGCCCTTGGAAGGTCACTGTTCCATAAGCTGCATATAATGTCTTTCCAGGCCAAAGTTAGGTTTACCCATGTTCAGTCTGTATGATAGATTCCATACAGCTGCGTCTGACACGCATTTCATTATGTCACGTCTTGGGATGGGAAAATCCCCACTGTCCCTGTATGACAGCCCATAATCAATGGGCTAGAATGCAGGGCTGTCAGTCACATATAGATTTACTTTAAAACCTTTGTAGGGGACACAGTGGGGGTATTTTAATGAAAGTCCATAAACGTCAGTCTATGTACAACAGTGAGGACACATTTCAAATGTTCAGTTCAAGATTAGCAGAGAGTATCACCATTATTATTTTGTTGTTGTTTCTTTTTAAGAGAACAACTCCTACTACAATTAGTGCCATACCTCTTCTAGTTCTTGAGGGATGTGGCTCCATGAATGCCTTTACTTTTCTGTAACAGTGAAAATAGCTACAAGGTTTCCAGGACTACCCACATTGTTCCTGCCAAACAAATTGTACTTTCACAACATTCTGGGAAAGCTGGGAATTTTATTATTTATTTATTTATTTATTTTACATTTGTTGACCGGGCTAGTCTAACTGGATATATGTCCATTTTCAGTAGAGGCCCGGGGAGAAAAGCTCCAATCATGAACAATAACAAAGTTAACAATATATAACAAAGACATGTATAATAACAGTACAGAGATAGTATTGGTTAAAGAAAAAATATAGTATTAAAAATATTGATGAGCCATGTCAAGACTGGATTCCATTTCTCTGTTGAATGGCAAAATATACACTACAGAAATTGTGTAGTCAAAGATAGGCATGCTGAACCTTTCTGGAGGTGTCCACCATGCAAAGTTAACCTATGTATCAAGTGTTTTTGATGAATATCAGGAGCATAGCGAAACACATTACAGAACGTTGAATGTCTTTGTCAGGCTATTGTGTAAGAGGGCTTTGGGCATAAACAGCATCATGCCATGTACCACATTGTGAATACAAACTGTGAAAAAATGTATAATGCCCAGGTGCAGCAGCAAATACTCACACTTTTCAGTTTATTATCATACAATTGCCTTCCTGGGTATATATACAGCAGTGTCTATTGTTTCTGGAAAACATGTGGCCAGCTTTGCCTTCTTAAATCTCCAGTATATCTTTGTATTTGGTGGTGCATTTACTGCCCGCCATGTTCAGCAGTGGTTACTGGGAAATACATCGGCTTTGTGTCACTATGTTTTTGTTCTTGAACTACTCATCCCAGACAAATTAATGGTTGTCTTGCCACTATGTTTTTTTAACTTGTGGTCAAATTTTCATATGCATTCATTATGAACTGTACAGGCATCATTTAACCTACGGTGGTGGTGCTGCGGTAGCGTTGTCGCCTCACACTAAGGCGCTGTCCGGTTCGATTCTTAGCTAAAGCGTCTTCTGCGTGGAGGCATGCGTGAATGGGCGTACCTTCGTTGAAGGCTGTGCATCAGGGCTGGTAACTCGGCACATAAAAATCAACTACCACTCATTAGCGGACCGGAGTTCCGCTGTGGCGACCCCTAACCGGGAAAAGCCGAAAGACACAACACAGGCATCATTGGCTGTAATGATGAAGTATGGGCAGACAAGTAAATCAAATGATTCCTGTTATAGCAGGATACCAGTAGTGTACCAGTGCTATGCAACATTATCTCTTGTGGTGTGTATGTGGTGCCTTCGAGTGTGTGGTGAGCTGGTAGGTGCACATGCAGCTTTTGCAAAGTTACACATGGAAAGGAGCAAAGCAGAGGTATGGCAGACTGTTAACAGCAGGTGACCTCTTGAGTCTTGACCACTTTCAGCAGTTTGCGTGAATAGGCTGGCACAGGTACAGGACACCATCAGCCAACATATCAGACTTATGCTCGTTTCGCGGGCAAGGTCTTCCCTACTTGTCCTGGCTATAATTGTTGCGTGTCAGTCCTTTTTCTTTCCATGTGCCACATTTGCTGTGTACATCCTGCATGCTCTTTATTTGGTAACAGAAGGAGTGTGTGTCTGTGTCTGTGTGTAGGTATCCACGCCTTTGTACAGTGGAACATTTCTATCAGCATCTCTTATTGCCATCAGGCAAAGGTAATTAAGTCTTATCTAGTCTCTTCTTTAAGTACCCCAACATTCTACCTCCCCTTTATATCAACTTTTCCACTTACCATTTTTCCACTTGACCCACGCAGTCTTTTAAGCCCCTGTGGTTTTCCTCTCCACTACTCATTTCAGTAGTCAATTCTATAGGTCCACAGCCTCCTCTGTGAAAAAGTATTTTCTGTGATCCAAGCATAATAAAACCAATCTCCACAACCTATCCCAATTAACACCCTCACTCCAGACCCCCTAAAACTAAAATGCACTGCATTCCTTCTCCATTCTTGAATCCAAACTCTGGCAATCCCTACCCATCACCTAAAAGAAGCCTCTACTTTCCCCCACGTTCAGAGCTCATATCTAAAGACACCTCCATCAAAAACATGACTGCTTTTCCACTGGACATATAACCTCCCCCCTCACCTGCATCACTTCTACTTTAACCTTCTTTTCTCAGCTGCTACTACCTTTTCATATTTACTACTAAAATTAGATCTCATTTGTTTTTCTGCTCTGTTAATATTTACATATTGTATCAACTGTCTGTGTGATTATCTTCTGTGATTGCTCTTGTTTGTGAATTTGTTCAATTTTACTTTTTGTGAATTTATTTACCCAGGTTGCCCCTGCAAATGTTCTACTGTGATCAGTGTACTATCCCAGTAAACAAACAA
The DNA here is from genome assembly GCF_019279795.1 of Protopterus annectens. Classification (NCBI taxonomy): domain Eukaryota; kingdom Metazoa; phylum Chordata; order Ceratodontiformes; family Protopteridae; genus Protopterus; species Protopterus annectens. The sequence goes on along the minus strand of NC_056744.1, from coordinate 1,170,256,437 downwards.
AATAAACAAGTAAACCTCAACTGCTACTTTTTTCTCCACACATTCAGCCTGTCTATATCATCTGATAGACTCCCCATCTACCTACTCACTGCCCTTCAAATACTGTACCTATCTTTATGTCAACAACAAAGATGATGACCTTGTTCTCTATACCTTTTAGATACACCTGAGGTGAACACTCCTTTGAACTCTACCACTCCACCTTAATTCCTAATGCTGTTCCTCTCATCACAGTTCTCTATGTCCTACCAGTCAGTTATCCATTGACCCAGTTTCTCTGTCCTGGTCACACTGCCAACCCCTACAATTTTCCTACCAACCTCTTGTGTGGGACAGAATTAAAGGCCTTGCTAAAGCCCAAGTAGTCTATTTACTGCTACTCCTCTGTCAAGTTCTCTTGTAACCTAGTCATAAAACTGAATTACGGTTTGAGTGACCACACCTCCTGGTCAATGGCCCATGTTGGTTGTTGTCTTCAAGATTGTTGTCCTACAGAAATAACAGTAGCCTTCAACTCAGAAATCCCTCCATGACTTTCCTTGCCACTGTTGTTAAACTAGCACGCCTGCAGATGAGATTTTTTCTGCCCTCTCCCATCTACAAGGGTAGCCTTAATGTTGCTGTCCAAGCCTCTGGCAATGGCTGCACAAAGCCAGTAAACTGCCAAAACACTGGCCAGATTTCTGAATACTGTGGGAAGCAGACCACCTGGTCCTTGTGCATTATCCTCCCAAGAGCAACCAGTTCTCTACAAATATCTCTTCTCTATTCTGTCCACGGTTATCCCCATTCTCTATCCCAACACAGCTCTCTCACCTTGTTTCTTCTGTGAAGACTAAAGCAAAGTATTCAGTTCAGTATTTCCACTTTCTCCCAGTGTTTTGTGACTGCACGGCCATCTTTAATCTGACAAGATCCATCTCTTCCTTAATAGAAAAAAAAATGTTCCCCTTCTTGATCCCTTTTGCTACCTTCTTTTGAACTTTAGCCTTTGTTGTCCATTCCATCTTTACTGGCTTTTAGCTAGCCTCTTCATAATGTGCCTCCTCCACTTCCTCATTTCCACCTTTCTACCTCTTATAAACCATACTTTTTGTTCCTAGCCTCACATTCTTATATAGCTATATCGTCCATCCACTTTTTTTTTTTAATCCGTCTCTTCTCACACCCTTGTCCACAGATAAGTGCTCTATCCCTGACCATCTCCTATATCCAATTCCTTCATAATGTGCTTCCAGGATACTAGTCCCCAGGTCGTCAATAAGGAAGGACAATCTCAGCTACACCATCTGTGGTCCTAGCAAAGACACCTACCCAAAGTTGCAACTGGCTAGTTACAAACCCAATGATATGATCTCAACTACGTCAAACCTAAGCCCAGATTCAAGAAGGTCAAAAAGCAAAGCTTTTCCAATGCATTACCTATGAGGTGGCTCAGAAATGTGAACAGATGAGCTGAACAGGAGTGCTTTAAACCTCACCGTGGTAGAGAAGTACAGTTCCTACCATAGCAGTCCAGGCTTTAGTCTCCTTGATGAGCAACAAAGGAGGAAACTGTTATTGTTTCTGGGACCTATGCTGGATAAAAATGATCACAGATAAGTCAGATACAGGATTCTTGGCAAGGGTCTCTACTCAATCAGGCAAGGGCTTGCAGAGGGCATCTGCCCTCTAATGAGGCATAAGAATCATAGTCAAGGTGCTAAAAGGCTGTCTGGAAAGCAACCCTGATTACAGGCCCAACCAAAGAAATAACCCAGTCCAAGCTGCTCCTCCTTGACAGCCTCTCCAAAGGAGATCCAAAAACAATTCCTCTCATTATCCATGATCATCTCCAAGATAAGCAATTCTGGATCCTCTGACTCCTTAAAGGAGTCCTGTGTGGGAATAAGTTGACTGCTCACAATTCCAGCAGTCTTGCACAGCAGTAGGTACTGGACAACATGGACCAGGCATGTGATCATATGGCAGCCAAATGGAGAATAAAAAGCCTGCACTGGTCCTGGTCCTGGCATCAGTCCGTGTTCTTGGGGGGGGGGGGGGACGCCCCTGCATCTGCAATTCAAGCTCTTAGCAAATAAACTTCTGACTGATGTCCAAGCCCTGAAGTACAAGCCTTAACAAAGGATACTCCAATGGACCCCTGCCTGACAGGAATGAATAGGCATCTGTGAGTAGAGAAGAGAGGTGCTAGGAAGAGAATCTCTGGTGCTGAATTCTACTGATCTGTGATCAAGTGATTTAGGGGTTACACTCCCAACAGAGGCTGATTAGCCACATAGTAAAGCCCATCAACTGAAAGCTGGGCAGCACTGGCACCATGGGCATCCCTAAGCTGAGAGAATGAGGAGCACTTCCTCAGTCTCCTTACCTTCCTCACAGGTGGAGGACTGCATTGGGACTGAGTCCTCACTGAGGGCAAGTTCAGCATCTATAGATATCTGTGTGTATGGGCGGCAGCTGTTTAACAATGAACGTCCTGCAGTATGGCCAAGACTTGGCCTACCTACCGAGTGTTTTGCCTTGTGCTAATCCTCTAACCTACACCTAGAGTTCTGAGATGGACCCTCTTTCCAGTCTTCATGCAAGGAGGTCTTGATGGCCTCCACCTTTTACTCATTGGACTGCCAAGGGTTCAACAAGTGGCACGACTGAATGTCTGACATATATGAGTTTCTCACATCATACTCTTCCACTAAACAAAGCTACTACTCTTGGGTAGTTATCCGACAGCTGCAATGGCACCTGAAATATTTATAGGGGATGTATCCCAAGTAATTCACAGAGGATAGCTGTGATGAAGATCCAAACTGTGCAAATAGTAAAAAAAGAACAGGAGAGCTCCAGGGATGACTGTAGTTCTATATCGGAGACTTGACATCATGGCACAAGGCAGATGTGCCTGTATGTCCCTGAATACAGGATCATTTACAAATCTTGACAAATTTTGACTACTTTCAGGTAAACGCAACTGTGTACACAAACCTCATGACTGCACTGTCGGAATGAAACAATTAATCTTCGAATTCAGTACACAAACGTTAATTTTGTTTTCTTAGCCTGTGCCAAACACATCGAGAGAAAGCTCACTTTAATTGTTACTATTATTAAACATATACATTTGTCAGGAATGGGGCAAGTAGGAAATAAAGGCAGCAAACAAAAACTGTGGTAAAGCAACTCCTGCAGAGCTAAAAAAAGTAGACAGATAAAGCAATAAGAAGAGGTTAGACAAAGCATAGAAAGGAGATAAAAAAGGAAGAGAAAAGTGCAATTGAGCAGGGGTCGGCTGAAAACTGGGGGAACAGATTAAGGTACAGCACAACAAAGTAACAAATGAAAACAAGTGAAAAATAAAAACAGAAGAAGAGATGAAAGAAGGAATGAGTAAAGGAGAAGAAAAACAATATTTTTTTTAATGTTTCCTGAAAAACGAAGTACACTTAAAAGGAAATAAATGGTCAAAAGAGAAGAGGAAGACTTCTCCAAAGCTGAGTACAGCCTCCTGAGGGATGCTATAAACAGCCTCACAGCCCCCTCCTCCTCTATAGGAACTGGCACCAGTATCCAAAACTATACCAAAGCACCATACAAGTATTTATATAGATGCATGGAATCAGGAATACCTAACAGGACTAAATCATCTTCCACAAGGAAAAGTATGTCTGGTGGACATCTGCAACAAATAAACTCTATAACAAAAGGGGAAAATTGCTGTCCACAACCAAGAAGGAGCACATACCCAATTGGAAGTAATGTCTCCTTAGCCTGAACAAGCAAATAAAAGCACTACTGAAATTCTCCAAAGCAAACTTCGAGTCCCAATTGGCCACATCTACTAGAGACAATCATATGGCCTTCTTCACATATGTCTGCAACCTCAAAGAAAGAGCCCAGATCTGTTCAGAACTGGTGGTCAAGGACACCAGATATACAAATGCCATAGATATAGCAAACCTGCTGGCTGACAGATTTAGCAAAAACTTTACCCCTCTGTTCCCTCCCCCATCAGTAAAATCAGGGCATTCCCAGTACCTGCCCCCTACCCCTTATATCTAGAAAACAGGTCATCACTGTTTTCTCAAAGGCAAAAAATACAGCCTCCATGGGATTCGATAACATCCCTGGCTGCATCCTACAGGAACTAGGTAGGAACTTGCAGCACCATTAGGTGCCCTCTTCAACCAAAGCCTGAGTACCGGCTTTGTACCAGCTGAGTGGAGGACAGCCACTGTCATCCCTCTGCACAAAGGTGGAGCATCCACTGATCCAGAAAATAGACCCATCAGCCTAACAAGCCTGGTCTGCAAGACCATGGAACACATTATCATGGACCTCAGTAAACAAGGACACTGGCAACCTCCATACACTTGATCCCACACAGTTTGGCTTCATCAAGGGAAAGTCATATCTGTTAAATTTGGTTGACTTCTTTGAAACTGTCACCAAAGCCATGGACAAGGGGAATATTGTGCACACCGCGTACCTTGACCTGGCCAAAGCCTTCAACTCTATTCCTGACTTGGCATAAATCGATAGACTCTCTCAACTAGGCATCAATCTCTATGTTACCAGATAGGTAGATAACTGGCTCACTGTTAGAACTCACCTAGTCAAAATAGGGGAAGCCACCTCAAGCAGTAGACCTGTAATGAGTGGCATACCCCAGGGTTTGGTCTAGGGGCCTCTGTTATTTGGGATATACTTTTCTGAGGTGCAGCCAAAACCATTCGGCTATAGCTGACCAAGTTTGCAGATGACTGCAAGCTAAGCACAGTCATCAATTCAGCTAGTGATGTGGGCATCCTCCAAGAGGGTCTCACCCAAACAAATGGCTGGTGAGAAAAACATGGTCTCAAGCTGAATACCAAAAAATGCATTATCATCCCCTTTGGGGGAGAGTGACATCTTCGCAAATTATCACATTAATAGCAATGTCTTAAGCACGCATTCAGTCGTGAGGGATTTGGGCACCCAGGTTGATAGCAACCTGACTTTTGACCACCATGTTGCTTCCATTGTATGGAAAGCTTTCTGCATGGCCTGCCTTGTAAGTAAGGGTATCTCATCTAGGGACAAGGAGGTCATAACATTCCTGTATTCTTTCCTTATAAGGCCCATTACTGCCCTGTTCAGCATGTATCTCGCAAAGAACATGCAGCAGCTGGAGAAACCACATATGTTCCTCACCAGGAGAATCCACGGCCTCAAAAATCTACCATACACAGACATGTTAAAAGCACTATCCCTCTACTCAGTTTCATACAGACTCCTGAGAGTTGACTTCTGTCTGGAATACAAGGCGATCTCGGACCCCACCTTAATGGGACTGCTGCATATCCGCAAGTCAAGCTCCACTTGAGTAACCCACACGCGCGGCCTGAACCTGGTCTGTGATAAATAGGACTTGTTGGAGGGACAGATTTGTGTCCCAGAGACTCCCCATCTGTGGAATAAACTCCCTCTCCACATCAGGCAGAGTACCTATTTACCCCCTTTTAAGCGCAACCTGGATAACTGGATATGAAACAGAAAATAGATCCCTAGGATTCCACCCATGTCCCTGCTGAACAGGGACATCGGGTGCTGACTTGTCTAAATATGGGCTAAACTCTTGGCTAGGCTAAGGGCCTCAGGGCCAATAGCCTAGTAACTTCCTATGATCCTATGGTCTAAACAAATAGGCTATACTGTGAGGTACTAGTCAGCCTTTGAAAGATGGCTACCTGAAATCAGACCTCCAGATGGGCATCGGTTTAAAAAAAAAAAAAAAAATAAAATATTTTCAGCTGGGGAAAATAACATGAACAAAACATAAGGTACAAAAGGGTCAAACAGCAGTCTCTACAGCTGCATCACAGAAAACAGCAGATGTGTACGTTATTTAAAAAGCAGCATGGCTGAAGATGTGAACCAAGCAGCAAACTGCCTGGTTTGAACAGCCGGACTTTAACTATCTTAAAGAAAAACTACAAGTACTGGAGAAGGAAAGATGCACACTGAGAGCGAAGCAGCAAGGGTACAGCAACTAAATGTAAGAGATGAAATTAATAATCAGGAAGCAAAATTATAAAATGGGTGACAGAGAACAGGTTCTGAATAGGAGCCCAAAGCTGAACTGGTGAACTCTGACTTCTGTGTAATCACTTTAATTTGGCTGGAAGGAAACTGCAGAAAGCCGAGAAGAGCCAAATGGAAGGGGAATCACAAAGGATAGTGAAGCTCCTAGGCATGTTCTAGCTTGCCCGCACTCATACAAAACAAAGAAGCAAATTGTGCAGGAAGCACAGCTACCATGAGCCATCCCATACCAAAGGATGGTAATTAAAACAGAGGAGGAATATTCCCAAAGGGTTTACTACATTACTTTGTAGTTTAAAGCATTATGAGTGAACACCTCAGGTGTCTACTGTCACTGTTTGGCAGCTACATGGACTGAGAAAAGATCAGACAACAAACCAGAGAAGAGAGCACAGGTTTCAAAGCACAGATCAACAGTGACAGAAAGAAACACAAGATACCGTACCTGAATTTACAAACAAACAAGAAATGAGAAGAAAATCAAAGCAGATACTGGAAGGAAGAGAAGTATTTGACATTGATAGTATATCTATCAAGGAAAAATCAAGGGCTGAGCACCCTAAACAAATAAGTGGTACGGAGGACATAAGCATGTATGCAGAGATGCATTCAGCAATAAACGGAAGTGCAATGACAACGGAGTAGAAACAGAGAAAACTGGGAGGGTAAAGCAATTAAAGCCTATTTTAATGGCACCAAGAAGCTTATACTGGGACCAAAGGAGCAAGAAGAGAAGTAGTAGCAGGACGAGAAAAAGACGGCACAGGCAACAGCCAATGATCTAAGGGAAAAAGACGGCACAGGCAACAGCCAATGATCTAAGGGAAAAAGACGGCACAGGCAACAGCCAATGATCTAAGGTAGAATGGGGATGCCACCATTAAGTTGTTACATGGCAACAGGCTGGACAATGGTATGCCTAAAATCCGATCACAGGTATACAAGCATGTGCACCAAACACGAGGTCACTGATGAACAGGAGGCACAAACTTTATTTTAAGGTATTCAAATGCAGATAGTCTATATCATTACCTGTCTACATAAAATATTAAGTATGAAGGAGAGCAAATGTGATGCTTTACAACCATGTCAGCAGCACAACAGTGAAGACGGCTGAAGTTCGAGGTACCCATACCGGTACTTACATGGTAAAAGCAAGGTTATTGTTAAGATACAAGATATAAAAAACAAAGGGAAATGTTTTTTATACATTAAAGAGGAATGCATCTAGCTGATAAAGCAGTTTGTGTGCAAATCCAATGGTCTTTAATCACAACTATAGAAGGTCATTACAATTTACAGTCTCAGAAGCATGAGAAGGGCATGCAAAGTTTATAAAAAATGGAAGCGCCTAACAGATTATTGCAGCACCACAGTACATTTATGATTGTCCTTTACCAGTCAGTTTAAGGTTAAGATTTTAAAGAATGCATCTAGTGCAAAGTCACTGTTACCAACTTAGTTCAACTGCTTTTAATTAAGATTATGTAAAGTAGTTAATGCCAACTGGAAGTCAGTAAAGAAAAATAATAAATTTTTAACAAATGTAAGTAAATAAATCTTGGAAACACTATTTTTCGTTTTGCTGGTGCTAACTTCAAAAGCAACTATTTTATTGACAAGAATTGTAGCAATGCCTTAACTGCTCTAATGCAGAAAAGGACCAGTGACTACACTGTACTCAATTACTACCCCATTTGCCTAAATGTAGCGCCTCTTTTAATGGAGTTTAACTTATTTCTAAGTGAAACAGAAAACCTCCCAAAAGTTGTTTTTCTAGTTTCGTTGGTAGTTTATACATCACTGGTAAGTAATTAAATTACCTTGGCTTAAAATACTTGCTCTTATAAGGTAAACGTTCCTCTGAAATGGCACTCCACAATTAGACCACTTTTTTTTTTTTCAAGCCAAAATATTTTGCCAATCTTTTCAGTACCAAACAACTTCTAAATCAAAAAAATTGTTACTTGAAAACAAATCTTCCCAATAATGTGCTTTTTACCACAGTATATCTGTCAGCCTTAACCCCAAACTGCTTAGTTTTTCTTCCACATCGCATAATTTTACTAAAGCTGACTTTAAAACAATTGAAAGGATCACAACTGAGACAAAAAATGGAATAAATCAGTGCTGTTTTTTAACTTTCTATTCAAAACTAACTTTTCTAATGTCCTTAACAAGTATGATAACACATAAACCCAAGGGACAGGACACAAACTTTATTTTTATTTTACAAATTTGTTGACTGGTAAGGCCACTGGATACAACTATCCCTTTTCAGGGGTGACCTGGGAGCACTGCCTCGTTAAGCGACTTGCTCAGAGTAACACAGTAGGCAAACTGTGGTGGAAGGAATCAAATTCTGCATCCTGGGCATGGGAAAGAACTCGTTAACAGCTCAGAGCTTTAGTCCTCTGCTCTAACTGCCACACTAAACCTTGCTTAAATCATTTCCTACAATGTAGCTCTAGAAGTTTGCACTGTAACTTACAATGTGCACAACCTAGCTTCTGGACAAAATAAAATTATACCCTCACATTTAAACAAATGTTAATATCTCTGGATCCATGGAGGTTACTAATAAGTGTAAATTTCAAATTCTTCAGCACAAACTTTTTAAAGTGGTAGTATTCCTTGGATTTTAGGTCTTAAACTGGATTTTACAAGTTATAGGAAACACAGTAAATCTTAAATTTGTAGCATTTTGTAAACAACTTAATATCGCAGCAACCACTCAAGTTTTACTCACACACACACACACACACACACACACACACACACACACACACACACACACACACACACACACAAGCATTTTGTTCATTCAGATGAAGAGTTTTCATATGAGACTAAGCAGTTCTGTCTGTGGTACTTCATCGTCAATATTTAGAAAAATATGAAATTTATATAAATAATGGGCTAGATTCATCAACACCTACACTAAGTGTACACCATTCTTAATGAATAGGCAACACAAGCTTAACTCCCAAATCCGTCCTCCTAATTTTAGTTTTCCTACTGATTTTCTTGCAGCTTTAAATAGTGAAGAGGATTCATTAAGGCTACCAAAATGTGTATACTATGTCTACACTTAGTCTAATCTTTCAGAGTGAATAAACTGCACAAAAAAGTGGTGGGGATATTCTTAAATACGGATCGTGTACACAGTGTACGCATTCATGAATCTGGACCATTATATGAATAATTAATGCACCTTTACCTACACTAGATCGAGGTTAAATATCAACACAGCTGTGCTTGCCATTGTGTAAGTTTTAAAATGCAATCTTTCAAGGCTTTGCGTGTAACATGGGTTTTGAATTATTACTGCAAATATGAAAAAGCAATATTTGATGTCTACAAGAATTGGTAGGACTTAACTGTAGAAGCACCTGGAGGCATCACTAGGCTGTAATGAGTCAATTCCTGTTACACCCTTTTCAATGGTGCCCAGGTTTCCAAGTGTCTATTCAGCACAGGCATCATCCAAGAAAGTCTGTAAACTAAACTTAGGAGAATTTCTCCATAGTTCTGACTAAATTTCTCAGTCTGTATAAACGGTACTTGGGGTTACCCTGAAAACAGGTCACAGGTGTGGGGGGGGCTAACCCAACTGACAAATTAACAACTAGATAAACAAATACTTTTACATGGCAAAATATAATTTATTCCTGAGGTACTTGGCCAAGTTTAAGCTTTTAAGTAAACATGCCCAGTAATTAGTTATAAATAAACAGGGGAGGTTTATTATCTTCTCTGTGGCTCTGCAAGACTAATTAGTTTTCAGATATCATCCTAGTGATTAAATTAATGAAAAAGACAAAGTAAAAAAATAATGTACATGGACAAGAAAGAAAAATTAAAAAAGCACACAAGGAGTACTAGGGAATTAAATCAAAACAAAAACAGTTAACCCACAGATGTCATACATATGCAAAAGGTAAGGTTTGTTGAGCAGCTTTTCATCATTTTCTTTTGATCCAGGTCTGTAGAAACCGTATGCACTTGTACTGCAGAAGCAACTGGCGCACTTCAGTATACAGAAGCAGACAGCACACTGCAGTAGAGTTTTTTTCAGTTTCCTTGATATTGTACAATGCTAGAATTTGGTATAAATAGGTGGGGGCAAGTAAGCAATTTTTTTCTGTTTTTATGCATCCGAGTTGCATGTCTTGATAAATAAAATTCGAAGAAACATAAGGATGACTCGACCGAACATTGGAAAAGGGGCCACACACACACAGCATTCTTTTCTAATTCATCAACTAAAGGGAGGGTACAGCAAACACATTTTTTTAAATAAAAAGCAAATTTCTGTTTTTTTTAATCCTATTCTTATGGGACATTTTTGTTACTCTTCATTTGGAATCATATATGTTCCATCAACCACAAGGCCTTCTATAGTTATGTAAAGAATCTCCACAGGAATACCCAAATATGCTCTGAGCCACTGCACAATGGTACCTCCTATACAGAGCCAACAGATATTGCCAATATACTGGCCAACAGATTCAGTGCCAGCTTTACCCCTCCCCCCCGGAACCAGTCACAATACCAGAAGATTGTCAGGCACCAAGTATTACTGCTGCACAGATTAAAACAGCACTATCCAAGGCCAAGAATACAGCTTCTATGGGACCTGACAATATCCCTGGCTGTGTTCCACATGAACTAGAGTGTGAACTGGCACCTCACCTGTGTGCCCTGTTCAATCACAGTCGCATCTCAAGCTTTGTCCCTACCAAATGGCGCAGTGCTACAGTCATCCCTCTCCACAAAGGAGGAGTGATTAGAGACCCTGAGAACTATCGCCCCATTAGCCTGACAAGTCTGATATGCAAAGCTATGGAATGCATCATCATGGACCTAATAAACAAGGAAACATGGAATCTCCAAACTCTGGATCCCACACAGTTTGGCTTTGTGAAGGGTAGGTCATGCCTGCTCAACTTGGTCAACATCTTTGAGTCAGTCACCAAAGCTATGGATAAAGGCAAGGTGGTTCATACAGCCTACCTTGACCTGGCCAAGGCCTTTGATACCATTCCCCACTAGGGAATCATAGAAAAACTCACTAAGCTAGGCATCAACCCCTATATCACTAGGTGGGTTACAAACTGGCTCACAGGTAGAGCCCACAGTGTGAAAGTAGCTGACTCCAAGTCAGACTGCCGACCAGTCATGAGTGGAGTCCCACAGGGTTCAATCCTGGCTCCTCTCCTGTTTGGTATCTACTTCCCTGAAGTCCAGGCCAACACGAAGGTTCTCTGGCTGACAAAATTTGCAGATAATTGCAAGTTGGGAGCTATTATTAACTCCCCAAATGATGCTGACATCCTACAGAAAGGCCTCACTGAGACCAATGACTGGTGTCAGAACCATGACCTTAAGCTCAGTGCCAAAAAATGTGTCATCATCCACTTTGGGAAAAACCTGGATCCCATGAATTACCACATCGATGGTAGTCCACTGAACTATAAGAGATCTGGGGAACACAGGTTGACAGCAACCTCTCTTTTGACCACCACATTGCCACTGTGGTCAGAAAGTCCTTTTATGTGGCACATCCATTACTAAGGATTTTGCATTCAGGAAGAAAGAGGTCATTGTCTCCCTCTACTCTTCCCTCATTAGGTCAATCACCGAGTACAATGCCTCATTTGGCATGTACCTCACTAAACACCTGCAACAACTGGAGAGGCCACAAAAGTACCTCACAAAGAGGATCCTAGGCTTTAAACATTTGTCCTATATGGACAGACTAAAAAAACTCCAACTATTCTCAGTCTCATATCGCCTACTTAGAGGTGATCTCTGCTTGACTTACAAAGCAATGTCTGACCCAGCTCCGTTAGAAATGCTGCATCTAAAGAAATCCCAATCCCTCTGTACCACATGCTCCAGAGACCTCAACCTCATTACCTCAATCAACAGCACATGCTAGAGGGACAGGTTCATAACCCAGAGACTGCCCATGCTATGGATCAGACTTCCCATACATGTCAAAGAGAGCACATCTCTGGCCCTCTTCAAGAGAAATCTTGATGAGTGGATGGGAAATAGAAAATTCACCCCAGGGATCACTCCAGTGGCTTTACTCGACAGAGGCACTGGGAACTAAGGTTGGGTGGCACAATGCCAGGGTAATCCTATAGTCTAGGCTTGTAAAGGCTCCAAGGCCATTAGCCTAGTACACACCTATGAACCTATTAAAAGCTCTAATATGGACTTCGGTATGTCAGTGGCCAGCATTAACATTTTTTTACACCATCTGAAAACCATGATGATTCCTTCTGGCTCAAGTCTGCAGAATATGGGTAGATGTGGCCTGCAAGAACTGTATCAAGTCAGTATTGCATAGTGCAATAAACAGGCATGTCACTAAGAGTAAGTGCAGTTCTGTAAACTCTTACCATAATGGTAGATGTCCTTCTCTTCACTGTTGCATTATTCATAACATTAGGGATCCCATGCAAAAGGTGGTCTGATGTCCAGCAAGTACACCAAAACCTTTACGTTGCTTTAAGGTATGCCGTACATCACATGTATGCTCCTCGCATAGCATACAGCATAAAGGTGACATCTGGACATACCATCCTCAGAACTGGAAATCCCAGTAGAAACATCAGTTTATGGAAAAGAAAAAGGTAACCAGTACATCCAGAAAGCAAATGGACTAGGGGAGGAGGGAGGGAGTGAATACTACATCATTGAAGAGAAGGATAGCTACCATTATGGTAAGATTTTACACAACTGTACTAAGTCCTTCCGTTTCACTGTTGTAGTATTCATAACATTAGTGCCAAAGCTCAAGAAGAAGTATGGGAGGAAGAACCAGCAGAGCCCTCTAGGAGGCCATGAAGGATGGCCCCAGCAAAACCAGCTCTAGAGATTCCATCCAACTTGTAGTGCTTGGTAACAGTATGCACAGAAGTCCGTCTAGCTGCCTCAAGAACAGAGTTAGTGTCCAAACCCTTGAAAAAAGCACCAGAAGAAGCCACAGCCCTGGCAGAATGAGCCTTTACAGAATAATGAAGGCTCTTACCATAAAAGGAATAACAAAAAGAAATAGCTTTAGAGATCCAAGAAGAAATAGTTTGTTGGATACAGCTAATCCTATGGACCCAGGATAAAAGGAAACAAAGAACTGATCAGATTTCCTAATAGTTCCTTAGTTTTATCCAAATAAAATCTGAGTTGTCTACGCACATCCAATCTGTGCAGCACCTTCTCACTGGCAGACTGCAGAGAAGGGAAAAATGGGTAAATGGACAGACCGATTAAGGGATAATTCATTCACCCCTTGGGCATAAAAGGATTAGTGCACAAAGACACCCTGTCCTTATGAAACATCAAAAAAGGAGGACAAGCCATAAGGGCTTGAAGTTCAGACACCCCTGGCAGAAGTAAGGCTAACAAAAGTATAATCATCCAAGTGCAATGTTGCAAGGAAGCTGAAGCTGCAGGCTCAAAAGAAGGAGCCGGAGTCAATTTTTCCAAAACAAAATTAAGATCCCAGGGAGGAGGAATAGGCTACCTGGGAGGCCTAATATGCAGGACTCCTTTTAGGAACTGTTTAGCCTTAAATCTAAAAGGAGGAGATGAAGGCAGACAAGCAGAGGTGGCTGATAAGTGGACCTTAATCCAGCACAGAGCAATTCACATAGATAAAAGGGAATCAAGAATTTAGAAGCATTGGAGAATGCATCCAATAAGGCAGCCAAAACAGGAGGAACAGCAGAAGGTTTAGGAGAATCCATCTGTAGCAACTCATAGTATCTTATTTACCTCAGAGACCTGAGCACAATCCCATTTAAAGAACTCCATCATCTGGGAGATTGTGTCCTCAAAAGAAATCTCTTCAAAGGATTATAAGGGCTGGTAGATTCCTCTTCCTCTGATCCATAGTCCAAAGGACAGGGAACCTCAGAAGAGTAAGCCAGGTATTTCCTCATCCAAATCCAGCTCCTCCTCTGAGGAATCTAGGTCTTTTTATGGGGATTAGAGGACCAAGAAGGGGCTAGAACAGAAACTCCCAGAGGAGTATTCAAAGCCATCAAAACACTAAACAAACTCTGAGTGAAGGCCTGCCGCTCACTCTGTGGATTCTTAGGAGTAATAATATGTTTTGTCTTCAGCTTTTTCTTCGATGGTACGTCCACCTTATAAAATTTGGAAGGCATTGACCCGGGACAGCCTTCAATGATGGTGGTAGGAACTTTTCTAACTATGCGTCTGGAGCGTTTCTTCCTGGGCCTCCACTGAAAATTGGCTTTGTTCCAAGTCAGACTTTCCCGGTTAACAAATGTTAAATAAATAAAATAAATAAATATCTGAGGAACACCCCTAGGCCCCTTGGAAATAATCAGTTGTAGTTTCCCCTGAGCTTCCAAAATGCACATCTGCAAAGCCTACTCGGACATGCTTAATGTTGGATCCTTGCTGGCCTCCAACCCGGTTGCAGCAGAGGAATCCAGTGACAAAGCTGGGCGAACCCCTCGGCATTTACTCACCACAGGAGAGACATTCACCAGAGGATGAACAGCAGAAGATTCTAGCCTGGCTTCTTGGCCACCTTCTTCAATGATGGCTGTCACTTGCAGCAGGAAGTACCCTCCATCATATCTTTCATAAGAATCTTAAGATGCTGATTTTCAAGATAAAGCACCAAAGAGGCTAGTCGACTATGAAGGGTTTTATTCAAAATCCTGACAAATGGAACAGGAAGTATAGTTGTGAGAAGCACCTAAACAAAACACACTGATTGTGGCAGTCTTTATGGGGAATCTGTCTCCCACACAGGTATTTATCTTTCTTGGATGACATGAAACCCTACAAGCAACAATAAAAAGGATAAGGGTGACCCAGCAACAGAACGATCGTTTAGGCTGACAATCAAGTGATGGTGTTCGGACTAGTGGCAAAGTTAATCTGAACATGGCTTGTCCGGACGTCACCTTTACATCCTGTGGTATGTAGAAAGCATGTGTGTGATGTATGGAGTAACTTATAGCAACCTAAAGGCTTTGGTATACTGGCCAGACGTCAGGCCACCCTTAGCAGGGGATCCCTAATGTTATCAATACTGCAACAATGAAATGGAAGGAGATTATTAATAAAAAATGAATAATATACACTAGGATTTAAACCAAATTAACCTGGCATCTTGCTACATAAGTTATGGTCACCAATTTAATAGGAAGAATGTAATGGCTTTATACCATCAAACTTGTTCAAACTGCAATAAAAAGGAATACACTTAATAGGTCTGTACCAACTGTTGCAAAACAATAAATTAAAAAACAGGAGAACACACACTTCCTATGTACTTTTACTCTTGAGTTTTCTAACCATCAAACTTCTCCCACATAACTTGTTTACTCAGTCAGTCCCCGCAACCATTCACTGGACCTTAGAACCATCAACAGAGTAGAAATTCATATGGTAGTCCAAGCTTACTGTCATAGGAGGACAGCAAGAGTCAAGCTCCAGTGGGTCACCGTTTCCAGAAGGCTCAGGTTTTCTGGCACAAAGCTCTAGCACTTCCACTGGTGGCTAACATGCTTGGTATACTATGCTCTCTCACCACCACATGCGCACATTCCCACATATGCATGGCTAACATCCTTAGTATACTAGTCTCTCACCTGTGCATGAGCAGGTTCTCACATATGCATACCTAACATGCTTGGTATTCTATCTTGCACCAGTGCATGCACACATTCCCACATATGCATGTGGCAAGCTACAACGTAAATGTGGTCTGAATGCCGACCCCCAAACAAACACACACACACACACACACACACACACACACACACACACACAGTGCTTTTATACTTTTTAAAAGTTGACCTCAAAAGGGAAGCAGTGTCCATGCTGCTTGAAGACAATAGTAACAGGTGTTTTTTCCTGTCAGTTTCATTGTGACAGTACTCCTCAAATCCTGTAAATAGCAAGACTTAAATGATTAGCATCTATAATATGTTTTTAACAGTATAATCTCTTAACAGTGCACTTTAAATCTTAATCCTTGCCATCCAGGTATATGTATATGCAAATAATTGCACATACAATAATAAAGCTTGCCTAAAACAGTCCAACTGACTGGCATATCCTAAGTACCATGTCTGCCACACACTAATGTTCTACTCAATAAAAGCAGAATGCCTGACAAATTCAGCACCATGCAGTTTCAACTGAATGTGCATAATTAGAAAAATATCACCTTGGGGGGTGGGACTGGGCAGGTGGTGCCATTCCCACGTTGACTGACACATGAAGGGGGCGTGGACACGCTTAGATTACTCGGGGAAGCTCTTTTATGGTAATGGCATCACAAATATATTTTAAGTGAATGCCTTACCTTCCCCCATTTACCTTGCTGAATTTACATTTAAGTACACAATTCTATAGTTACACAAATATTAAGTAAATATTTTAGCACATTTAGCAGTGAAATACATGCACAGCAGACAGTAAATCATAAACAAAATAAGTTACAACATTACAAAAATCTTAATGAACACTGAATATAAATAATGAGCACTGAATAAAAGATACACACTACAAATTATACCTTTTTTATATTTGTAATTGGAAACCAGTCACAAAACTGTACACCACAGATTGTATTTTACTTTAGTTGTTCCATCGATTTTCACTGTAGTGGTTTAAATGTGTGTCTCCTGCATAGCTGAAATTAATACAATAATGGTGTGACAAAGGGAGATACTGCCAGCCCAGCTATATATATATATATATATATATATATATATATATATATATATATATATATATATATATATATATATATATATCAAGCTAGGCTTGTAGAGATGTGTGTTGCTTGTGCTTAAAATGTAACCACAGCATGCCCTACTAGAACAGAACAGAAATGTACTTGCACTGTTGTAACTGTTTAAAAAAGAAGTTGTCTTACCATAACGTTCCATCTGTGTTGTAGATCTTTATTCATTCATTACTGATAGGACTTCGGTTCCATCCTTAGAACCGACACAGCCGTTACCATGCTCGCGCCAGCCAAAAACGCTCAGCGAAGACCTACCCATAATGCCCCTCTCATAGTCTCTTCAGATCGAGTTTGCCCGCACTTATATTATAGCAGTAGTAAAAGAGACAGTAGGAGGCTCTGTCTGAGCAAATACCTTAGCTAGGAAATTCTAAAGTCCACCAGGAGTCCAGGCAGGAGGAAGGACAGCGGGAAGTAATGAATGAATAAAGATCTACAACACAGATGGAACATTATGGTAAGACATAACTTCTTTATCTGATGTTGTAGATCTTTACTCATCCCTTACTGATAGGACCAAGTCCCCAGCTACTTGAGTCCCAGGTGACCCTAAGGAAGGATATTCCTGAGCACCATAGAACCAAAAGATGCTCGTCCCCTGGAGGCCAAATCCAATTTGTAATGAGTGATAAAGGTATGAGGTCTTGCTCAAGTGGCTGCTGCGCAGATATCATCCATAGATGCTCTGGAGTGAAAAGCTACAAAAGTAGCCATTGATCTAGTTGAATGAGCCTTTACTCTGGAAGGTAAAGGCAGTTTATTCTGATGGTAGATAAAGGTAATGACGTTTCTAAGCCAGGAAGATAGACTCACTTTGGAGACGGGTTTAACCAGTCTGGGTCCCGCAAAGGCCACAAACAACTGATCCGTTTTTCTGAAAGATTTAGTTCTGTCCAATTAAAAGTGAAGTTGCCTATGACCATCAAGGGTATGCAAACAATATTCCCCTCTATTTGAATGTTGGGGGAAAAAGAACGGCAGGTCAATAGATTGGTTAATTGAAAACCCAGAAATGACCTTGGGCAAGAAGGATGGGTCAGTACGTAGGGACACTCTTTCCCTGTGGAAAATCAAGTAAGGTCTCTTGATACTCAAGGCCTGCAACTCAGATACTCTTCTCGGTGACGTAAGGGCTACTAGAAGTAGAGTCTTCCAAGACAAAAATTTTATTCACATGAATTAGAAGGTTCGAAAGGAGGGCTTGTTAAGGACTGAAGCACCAAGGCTCTATGGGGGGCTTGACAAGAGGTTTAACATGTAATACTCCTTTCAAGAAGGTTCTGCACAGATGGTGTGACATAATAGAAGAATTATCAAATCCACTGTGAAAATTTGCGATAGCTGCTAAATGTACAGTAACTGTCGATGCTGAAGCTCCTGCATGTAGAAGGGTATTCAGGTATTGTAGGATCGTCTGAATAGGCATAGAGAAAGGGTCTATGTCATGATCTTTGGCCCATGTAGAGAACCTAGCCTACTTACTAGAATAAATTTTTCTGGTGGAAGATTTGTGTGAAGCTATATAGGTTCATAGGTTCATACTAGGCTACCTGCCCTAGGGCATTTATAAGCCTAGCCAGAATGTGTTTGGCTTTCGCCACCCATTTTAAATTTATTTTGCTATGCCCTTTTTTGAGGTTAGTATACTGTGCCTCTGTCTAACAGTGACAAAGAAGTGATACCCGGGGTAAACCTACGATATCCCATCCACTCATCAAGATTCCTCTTGAAGAGAGTCAATGAGGGACTCTGCCTAACCTGGACTGGGATTTTATTCCAGAGTGAAGGGAGCCTCTGGGTTATGAATCTGTCCCTCCAGCATGTCCTATTTATTTCAGTGCTGAGGTTCAAGTCTCTCGAGCGTAGCTCGATGGGATTTGGATTTTCTGAGGTGCAGCATGTCCATTAATTCCGGGTTGGACATGGCTTTATACGTCAGACACAGATCGCCTCTGAACAGGCGGTATGCCACTGAGTAAAGCTGGAGTTTCTTTAACCGGGCAGCATATGGCATCTGTTTGAGCCCTTTGATCCACTTGGTGAGGTACTTTTGGGGTCTTTCCAGTTGCTGCAGGTGTCTGGTAAGGTACATCCCAAAAGGGGCATTGTACTCAATTATGGGCCTGATGAGGGATGAGTAAAGAGGCACGATGACCTCCCCTGATCTAGATGTGAATCCCTTCATGATTAGGTGGGCTATATAAAATGTTTTTCTAACCACTTTGGCCACGTGGTTGTCAAATGAGAGATTGCTATCAACTTGGGTCCCCAGGTTCCTAATTACTTCTTCTGTACTTAATGGATTACCACCTATGTGGTAATTTGTGGGCACTTTGTTTTTGCCAAAGGGGATGACTATACACTTTTTGGCATTTAGCTTGAGGCCATGGCTCTGGCACCAGTTGTCTGTTTCTATGAGGCCCTTTTGGAGGATGCTTTTGTCGGCTGGAGAGTTGATTATGGCGCCCAGTTTGCAGTCATCTGCGAACTTGGTCAGCTACAGTCCTTCCGTGTTGGCCTGTACCTCCGAGAAATATATACCGAACAAGAGAAGTCCCAGGACTGAGCCTTGTGGGACACCACTTGTAACTGGTTTGGAGTCTGACATGGCTCCAGCAATTCTAACCATGTGGGTTCTGTCCTTGAGCCAGTTTGCAATCCATCTAGTGACATAGGGGTTTATATTTAAGCTGATGAACTTATCTATAATGCCCGAGTGGGGTATTGTATCGAAGGTTTTTGCGAGGTCCAGGTAGGCTGTGTGGACCACCTTCCCCTCGTCAATGGCCTTGGTGACTGTTTCAAAGAAATCAACCAGGTTTAAGAGGCAGGATCTGCCCTTAACAAAGCTGAACTGGGTAGAATCCAGTGTCTGTAGGTCCCCAATATCTTTATTTAAGAGGTCCATGATGATCCTTTCCATAGCTTTGCAGACCAAGCTAGTAAGGCTTATGGGGCGATAGTTTCCAGGATCCGTTGAGGCACCACCTTTATGGAGAAGGACCACTGTTGCTGTACGCCACTCTTTGGGCAAATATCCTGTAGTAAAGGCTGAGATTGAACAGTAGTTTTATGTTTGGGTTTAGCTCTTCTTGGAGTTCATGTAGGACGCAGCCTGGGACACCGTCTGGTCCCATTGATGCTGTGTTTTTTGCTTTGGAGAGGGCGGCTCTTACCTGAGCATCTGAGATGTCATGGGGGCAGCACTCTGCTGGGATAGATATTTGCCCTTTTGGTGGGGAGGGGGGGGAGAAGTTTGCGCTGAACCTGTCAGCTAGGATGTTGGCAATGTCTGTGGGTTCAGTGTATTTTTTGTCATTTTGGACCAATTCTGAGCATATCTGGGAATTACCACCCAGGTTTCTAACATAACTAAAGACAGCCTTGTGATTATCCTTATAGTGTCCTGTGCAATTTTTCTCTCGAAGCTGGCCTTAGACAATTTTATGAGTGAACGTAGTTTTTTGCTAATACTGATCAGTGATGCCTTCCCTTTTTGGGATTTTGCTCTATCATGTAGTAGCTTCCTCCTTCTATTGTATAGTTTGTTTATGGCTGGGGTCCACTAGACAGGACGTCTGCCTTTGGAGGATTGGGTCTTGGTTTTATTTGGGATCGCATGATCCATGCATTCCTGAAGGTGTTCATAGAATGCATTTATAAAGGATTCTGCGGTCTGGGCCGTATTTTCCACAGGCCCAGGGGCTTTGAAGGATTCCACCTCGGTTTTGAGGAGTGTGAAATTTGCTTTAGAGAAGTTTTTCACTGTGGTTTTCTGGGCAGGGGGTGGGGTCGGGATGTGAATATCCAGTGAGATTAGTTTATGGTCTGATCTTACCAGTGAGGGATACACTTCTGGTCTGGAGCATAGAGTCCCCATGTTGGTGATGATCAGGTCCAGTATGTTTTCCCCTCTTGTGGGGGTGGTAACAAGTTGTTCCATAGCATTTGAGTTTATAAATTCTAGGAACCTTTGGGCTAGGGTATTGGAGCTAGAGTAATGCTCCCAGTCTATGTTTGGGTAGTTGAAGTCGCCCAATATAATAGTGTTTGGAGAGACCTTCATATTTTCCAGTGTTCTCAGGAAGGCCGAGTGGGGTTCCTGGGTTTGGGAGGGTGGTCTGTAGCAGGCTATAAACTGGAAGGCAGTTTTACCCACTGTTAGTTGCACATGGATAGTCTCTGATGCTTTGTGCTTTGCCACCAACCTGGAGGTGTGGGTATCTTTGATGAATATCGATACTCCCCCTCCTTTCATGGTTCGGTCCAAGTTTTGGGGCCGAAAAGCATAGTATGAGGTATAACCTGGTAGTGCTGGGGTGCTCTCGGGAGCCCTGAACCAGGTTTCTGTTACTGCACAGATATCGATGTTCTCCATGCTAAGGAGAGTTTCAAGTGCGTGCATCTTGAGGTTTAGACTTCTGGCGTGGAGTAGCATTACTCTTAGTTTCTTATCCCTTGTGATACCTATGGAGGTGGGTTTGTCTTTTGAGCCTAAGAAGCCTATAAGCCTATATGAATCTCACAGACAGGAGATGAAATATCAGGTAGCCTGGCAATCATCGGAAGTGGAGAAACCAAGCTGTGAGCTTGAGGCTGTGGAGATTGTGGTGAATCCGTCCCTGAGGGTGAGATAGCAGACCTTGGTATTGATCTACGATCCACGGGCTGCGAATCAGATGAGGCCATAGGAAAGGGAACCAGACTTGACAGGGCCAATAAGGGGCAATGAGGATCACTTTGCTTCTTAACCTTTGAGCTTTCTGGAGGAATTTTGGGATGAGGGGAAATGGGGGAAAGGCATACAGCAGACCCGGGGGTCAATCGTGTGTCAGAGCATCTCTTAGTGACTCCCCCTGAGGGGGGGATCAGGGCAAAGTAGCTTCTGCATTTGTTGTTTAGAGGGGAAGCAAACAAGTCACAGCAAAACCTTCCCCCCCAACGGTGGAAGATCTGATCTGCTATTATAGGACTGAGGGACCACTCGTGAGGCATCAGGATGTTCCTGCTCAGATTGTCCGCAATAAGGTTGGAATTCCCAGGAATGTGCATTGCTATAAGAAAGCGGTTGAAAGCTATCACCCAGTGCCAAATTCTCATGGCTTCCCGGCACAGGGGGTAAGACCTGGTTCCACCTTGTTTGTTGATATACCAGACGACTGACATGTTGTCCGACTGAATTGCAATGGTCCCGGAAGGGAGGGATGTATGGAACGCTTGCAATGCTAAGAGAATTGCCTTCAATTCCAGGACATTTATGTGCAAATTGGCCTCCATGGGGGACCAAGTGCCTTGGACTGTCTTTCCCTGGAAATGCCCCCCAACCCTAGCAGGAAAAGTTTGTGGTCACCATGGCCCTGGGCTGGGGAAGGCAGAACGATCGACACCAAAGATTTGATTCTGGCTTCATCCACCAAAGCATTTCTTTCTTGCAAAGATTTGAAAGGCGTATCAAGTGGTCGAGATGGGTTAAGATCAACCATTGCGAAGAAAGGAGCCACTGTACTAGTCTCATGTGCAAACTCGCCGGTGGAACTAAGGTAATGGTTGCTGCCATAGAACCCAGTAGTTGTAGTACAAAGTGTGCTGGTACAAAAGTTTGTTGGAGGAGGACTTGAATCTGGCTTCTTATTTTTGAGAGCCTGTGAGGAGGAAACGAAGCTTGACAGGATGTTGTGTCGAAGATCGCTCCAATAAATTCCACTGTTTATATTGGGGACATTTGAAATTTTTCCTTGCTAATCATAATCCCTAAGTGGAGAGCAAGGCCTTGAGTGTAAGAGAGGCTGTGGATGAGAAGATTCCTGGTCGTGGCGGTAAGGAGCCAATTGTCTAGATACGGAAACACCTGGAATCCTTGTAGTCGAAGATGAGCTACTACAACTGCCATACATTTGGTGAACACACTGGGGGTGGTCGAGAGACCGAATGGCAGTACCCTGAACTGGTAGTGACTAGCTCCCAGCCGGAAGCAGAGAAATCTCTGGGAGCGCTTGCCATCTTTATGTTGTAATACGCATCCTGCAGATCTATAGAGCACATCCAGTTGTCCTTCCCTAGAAAGGGGAGGATGGACTTCACAGTGACCATCCGGAATTTATGAGGTTTTATGAATTTGTTCACTAATCGGAGATCCAGGATTGGTCTCCAGTTCCCTGTCTTTTTTGGCACTAAAAAGAACCTTGAGTAAAAACCAGATCCTCTCTAGTCTGGTGGGACTGGCTGGATGACTCTTTTTTCTTAGCAGCTTTTCGATTTCTAAGGCTGCTACCTCCCTCTGACTGGGTGGAACATCAGGGATTCATTTGATGGGTCTGGGAGTAAGATCAAATGGGATATGGTAGCCTCTGGATATTATTCTCTGCACCCATGCATCAGTAGGGATACACTGACAGGCTTGTAGGTGCAGGGAAAAAATCGACCCCAGACTGCTTCCAGAGGAAAGCAATTGGCCGCTGTTCAGGAGTGCTGGTAGGGTCGCCCAGAGAAGGAATCTCTAGTGGCCTGGTTGCAAGGACCCACTTTGCCCCAAAAGGGGAGTCTTCTGGATGACTTGCCCCCCTGCCCCAGGGGGGATTGCTCACCACGAGTGTCACGAAAAGATCCTTGGGACTTCTTGAACCACAATTTTCCTCCCCTCTGGTTCCTGGAATAGGATCTCTGGGGGGTGGAAAAACATATGCCCACAGCAGACAAGGTCTTTCTGTCCTTCTCACTTCATGATAATGTGTCTCTTACTTTGGGACCAAAAAGGGAAGCTTCGTCAACGAAGGAAGATTTAAAGGGGTCTGCGAAATCACACAAATGCATCCAAGCATGCCATCTCATGGTGATGCCTGATGCGTCTGCTCTAGCTTCCCCCTCGGTGGTGTAAGATATCAAGCATATCAAGGAGTTCAAGATAGATTCCAGGGTAGCCAGCTGTGAGGCAAGAGTGTCACGCACCTCATTAGGCAGTACCCCTGCCAAAAAGGTAGACATTTCAGAAATTAGGTCTCTTTGGAGGCGAGTGAAGTGTGCCAGAAAGTTCAGAGATCAAATGGCAAAGGTCGCTGAAGCATAGGTCCGCTTCCCCAGTCTGTCCACAGCCCAAGACTCCCTGTTCGGGGGATGAAGAGTGGAACTATCTTCTGCCAGTTCCCACTTTGTGGCTGCCGCCACGACCATGGAATCAACTACCAACTGCTTGGACCAATTGAGCTGGTCTTCGGGGATGGATAAAATTTTGTCTGGCCACCGGGGGACAAGTTCTACATTGTCCAGGGCCTTCCAGGCATGCTGCACAATCATTTTTACAAGCTCATCTACAGGTGGGGTCACCCAAGAAGTAGATGGCCGAGCACGGAAGGCCTGCAAGAACACAGATTCCTCCGAAGTGTTAGAGGACTTCCAGTCTCCCCTCTGCTTGAGGATCTCGACAATGTCTCCAAATGAGACGTCTTCTGGGGGAGACCGTGGGGACCCTTCTCCCTCATCGCAATTGGTGTCCTCAGTGATAGATTCCTCAGGGGAATCGAGGTGCTTCCTCTTGCATGGTTTCTTCCGGGGTGGCTCCCCAGTGGGATCTTCTGAGGAGGACTCCGGAGAAAGGGTTCCCTTCAAGCGAAGGTCTTGCGGCTCCAGTGCTCTGGATCCTAGAGTAGGGGGGTTGGGACAGCTGCATGCTAGAGGGGGATTCTGGTGTCAATGCCATTGCTGCTAACTGCGAGCCTGTTGAGGTAAGGACCCTCTCCATCACCTGGAAAGCAGACCTGCCCAAGGAGGGATGGGAGCCCAGAACTGAGAAGGACAATCACGGAACCAGGGTTACACCCCACCCTGAGGAGCCCACCTCCAGGTAAGGAGCTCCAAGAGGACTGGTAGCTGTCAGTGGAGCTGTGGCCATAGACGGTGCCAGTGAAAAAATAGGCACCAAACTAGGAACCACAGTGCCAACAGCCCAATCACTGTTCCGAGAGTGCACCGGTTCCAACGGAGCCATTGCACCAAGAGTAATCTGTGCAGACAGGAGAACCTCCGCAGTCAAAGCCAAGACAGTATGCACTGGGGTGGTCAAAGTCTCTGGGGCCTGGGAAGAGGCTGAAGGAGGATATACTGGTGAGTATGCCGTAAAAGCTTCCATTCCAAGGCAAATCCTCTAGCTGCCAGACGAAAGATGAAAATTGGCGAAAAACTGCCTAAAAGGTATTGATAGAAATTTACACAAAAACTCTGCACTTAGCTTTGAGAGAGAAGGCTTGGCACGTCTGATGAGGAACGCGGCAAACAAGATCTGGAGAGACTATGAGAGGGCATTATGTGTAGGTCTTGGTAACGGCCGTGTCGGTTCCAAGGACAGAACGAAGTCCTATCGGTAAAGAATGAATAAAGATTTACAACATTTGCATATTTTAACAGTGGAAACTGGAATACAGCAGGTAAACTTCAGAAAAATAACTGAAAGATATATACAACATAAAAATAATGTTATCGTTCAGTTTCAGTGCAGCAACAGATACAATGTCTGTACTAGGGAGTTTTCTGTATTGTCTTGGATGCATTTTATTGTTTTTCGACTTCCAGCCTTTGCCAAAGATCTGAGGTCTATGTATTTTCACAGGTAGATGCTAAATGCTACCAGCTGCCATCAATGCTTGTTTTGAGCCTGGGAACTAGGAGTCAGGTGGCAAGCAATGATGTCATTCTGCAAGTTAATATCTCAAATATTATTGCTGGGATAATTTGAGAACTCTCTGAGAGAGGCAGTATTCTGAACTCTGTCTTGGACCTGGCAACAAGACCCATTCACAACACATCTGCCTTGCTCTGAAGTAAGTTAGTAGGGAATAGTATAATTCTCTTAGATATAGTCAGGAATATAGCAGATCTTAGTTTATATGTTTTTCCTTTATTTATTTTTATTATTTACTATTAAATATATTTAAACCTTTCATTGTGGCTGATCTTTGTATAGATATTTAAGTTCCGAGTGTACTTTCTTATTTATTTGGTGAAATTATGGGCCACTCCTAATACCCTTGCTCTTGATCAAACTACCATTTGTATTAATAGTAACATTACACAGTAAGACTGGATACCCTTTGTTAAGGGCCTTAAAGTAGCTGATAAGGAGCTGGCCTGTGGCAGTGATAACTACCTTATAGTATGGGCAAAAGGGGCATAGCTAGTAAGTGTGTGTGTGTGTGTGTGTTACTTGGCCAGGGACAGGAAGAACTGGTTGGACAGAGAGGGTGCTGGCAGTCCTTTGCCACTCAGCTGAGATCTCAACTCTATAGTTGTGACAATAGGGAGTCTTACTGAGGATCTGAAGAAATCAGCCCCGGATGGATTGTGGTCTCTGTGTGCTCTTAAGAGAAACTGTACTTGATGCAGAAAGCTGCATTTGGAAATACTGTATGTGTACTTATCATCCTCTCAGTGTACATCCCCCACTGTTGCCAGTGATGAGGACTGAGTCTCCTTGATTACTGGTCCAGTGTTGTGTCGCCACAAATGGTTTGTAGAATATTAATATAGCAGTTTTAATGTAGATGATTTAATTAAGGTATTTTTAAATTTTTAATTACAATACTTTGTAATTTTTGTAACTTTTGTAATAGCACATTTTGTAACATTTATATTGCATTTCTTGTGCTGTAACAAACAGTTACTGAATATTTGAAAAGCACAGTGCCATGACACTTTGAATACTCAAAGCAGAATTGGAGGTGTTTATGTCAGATGATAGGGTGGTGTTTGCTACTGCACATCCAGGGTGATTATTTAGAATTATGCCATTAAATGGACCCATTATGAAAAACAGCCAAACAAAATCAGTCACAAATCTCAAAAGTACCTTTTAGTAAGTACCGCATTGTTTTAGATCTTAGCTTTTTGATTTGTACATGATAGCAGTAATAGTACTGTGCTCAGGCACATCAAAGATCAGCAGAGCAGACCTTGGCCGAGTCCACTTAAACAGAAGCTGCTGCCTTTTAATGTCATTGATGTAACCGATTCACTTCAGGGAACATCATCTTCCAATGAAGTCTGCATGACATCTTAAATGGTTTCTCGTTTGTACTGAAACATGCTACAACCCCATCAGTCTAACAAGCATAACCCAGCTTTTCCCCAGTGACAGGTCATTATGTGACTTTGTTAACAATTCATTAGTCATTCTATGTTGGCAAAAAATGCTGATTCTGAAGCCAGGAATTAAACTAGTTAAAGTTTACAAGAAAGGTAATTATCTTCTAGATTTCTTAAGACCTACTACACTGACTCATAATGAATCAAGCAACTACTTAAAGTCATGAAGTTCATGAACATTTGGTTAACTTTCAATTATTATATGAACCAAACATTCTCTCACACTATGATCCCATTACCTTAGCACATATGGGCTGCAGTCGGTCAATCAACAACTAGCACCAGCCTGATTTATGGAATTGGTCTAGGTAAACATTAACCACATATGGGACAGTGTTAGCTCAGACATGTGTTCTAGATGCCCTGTGACGTCAAAAGCATTATGGATATTGTATTTATACCGTGTCCTTCTGAATGTCACCCTTTCCTTTAGCTTCATATTATATAAAGAGGTACAGTGTCAGAAAACACTGACAGGTCAAAGAAAAACAAAAAACAATAAATTATGCATAAATGTATTTTGTTTAGGATCAAGTGAGCATACTAATAAAAAAAATCCACTTTCAAAGTATGACATAGGAGGTTACAGTATCAAAGACACCACATGAAACCTGAAGACAGTGTATGATTCCCCCCACTCTGGAATCATAGATAAACGTACTAAGCTGGGCATTAATACCTATGTCACTCGATGGGTTGCTAACTGGCTTACTGATAGAACCCACACTGTAAAAGTAGCCGACTCCAAATCCAGCTCCAGACAAGTGACAAGTGGAGTACCTCAGGGTTCAGTCCTGGGACTGCTCTTGTTTGGCATCTACTTCTCTGAAGTACAGGCCAACACTAGGGGACTCTGGCTAACAGATGACTGCAAACTGGGAGCCATTATTGAATCCCCAAATAATGTGGATACTCTACAAAAGGGCCTTACAGAAACAGATGCTTGGTGCCAGAGCCATGGGCTCAAGCTCAATGCCAAGAAATGTATAGTTATCCCCTTTGGGAAAAACATGTACCCGTGAATTACCATATAGGTGGCAGGACACTGAACACCGAAAGTGTGATAAGAGACTTAGGGACACAGGTGGACAGTGGTCTCACCTTCGATAACCACATCGCCACTACAGTCAGGAAATCCTTCTATGTGGCACACCTCATCACTAAGGGCTTTTCACCCAAAAAAAAGGAGGTCATTGTCCTACTGTACTCATCCCTCATTAGAGCCATTATAGAATACAACGCCCCGTTTGGTATGTACCTCTCAAGACATCTGCAACAACTGAAAAGACCGCAGAAATACCTCACTAAAAGAATCACAGGCCTAAAGCAGATGCCCTACGCTGACCACCTTAAAAAACTCCAGCTTTACTCTGTCGCATATCGTCTACTCATAGGCGATCTCTGCTTAACATACAAGGCCATGTCACACCCAAAGCTGTTGGACATGCTACACTTAAAGAAATCCCAATCCCTCAGAGCCACACGCTCCAGGGATCTAAACCTTGTCATCACAATAAACAAAACATTCTGGAGGGATAGGTTCCTGACCCAGAGACTCCCCAGACTCTGGAATAGATTGCCCATACATGTAAAGCAGAGTGCCTCTTTGGCCCTCTTCAAAAGGAACCTTGATGATTGGATGGGAGAAAGGAAATTCACCCCGGGGATCGCTTCAGTTGCCCTGCTAGACAGGGGTCCAGGGAAGTAAATAGTGTGGGAAGAAATAGCCAGGGAATTGTTATGGCTAGGCTTGTATAGGCCCTAGGGCCCATAGGTTGGTACTAGGCTATGTACACATTAAACAGACCAGTTAAGACAAAGGCTGAAAAAAATGTTCAGGTACACAGCAACTCACACAGGTAAAGTGAGTGAACAGCAACGTATGTATATACACAAGTGCAACTGACAAACAGTATCATATAGCAATAACCCACGCCTGGGTGTGGGTAATGCTGGATTTACCCACGGTTGGTGTGGTTTGGTCATGAGGGCGAAGCTAACCTAGAACCCATTTGCCCTAGGTTATAATATGCCAATTTTGAGAAAAAAAGTGCTAGTTTTCCCCCTAAGGGTGCTGCCAGAAGATAAGTACTTGGTGCAGGCAGGGGGAAGTCATTGGGACTGTTTCCTGTATGATTGTGCTTTGTCTTCTCCACCTTTGGAGGTAGAAGCACTCCACTGCTTAGGCCTGTAGGATCCTTGTGGCTGTGATCTGCCTCTAGGGCATCTGGATCTGCCCCTTTGAGGTCTGTCTGAGACTGGAAAGGACCAATTCTTTGTAGGCCAGTGTCTGCTAAATCTAGATGGCTGTACCTGTAAAAAATCATTGACCGTTTGCATAGATTTAACTTTGTCCTCCATTTTCTTTAACACCTCTTCTGCCTTAACACCAAACAAGGTATCATGTTGTAAAGGAGCATCTAATAATTTTGCTTTAACATGGTCAGGCAGAATTTGTTCCTTTAACCAAGCATGCCTCCTAAAGACAGAACCCGTAACAGCGGCCCTGCAGGAGGCCTCCAGAGAAACAAACCCACATTGCAAAGTAAGCTTTCCAACTTGTTCAGCTGCATGCAATAAATCCTGCATTTCTTTGTTTTCTGCACAATCAGAATTTACCATCATTTTCTGTTTAAGCAGTGTCATGATATATTGCTGATATTTGAGCATATGAAACTGGCAATTTAAGGCCCTTATAGCCAAAGTAGCAGATGTGTAAATCTTTTTTCCCATCTATCCAGTGCCCTAGAATCCCTGTCAGAGGGGGTAGGGTTTTTTGCAGTAGAAGCCTTGACCCTTTTTGGACCCTGAGAAATAGTTTCTGGGTCTGCAGTAGGGTTTTTGAAAAGGAATTTATGAGAGCCAGGGACCCTGTAGTATCTGTCCGGCTTAACAGGAGCTGGAGGTAAAGAGTAAGGGGTTAGACTAGACTCCGAGAACACATCATCTACAATGTCCAACACAGGTGGAATAGCTAGAGGCCTGTGTTGAGGTAGTAAAAGGAAGTCTCTGAGCCTTTTCATAGATTCTGAAAAATCTTGGCTCTCCCAGTGGAAGTGCTCCCTCATTGTATGCAAGGTTTCCCAAAAGAGTAATCCTCAGGAGGAGAAGCTGAAGGAATTGATTTCTTCAGCATCAGAATCCTCATAGGGGGGAAGAGAATATTCCTGATCTGAAGAGGAATCAGAAGAAATGGAAACCTGATCTGAAGATTCATAGTCTGTCTCTTGCCTAGGCCTCTTATCAGGAGGGGGATGGGAACCCCTGATCAAGGTAATTAGGTCTTCGGCCATTTTGAGCATCTGTTTTTTGGGCATGGAGGCCTGTCCTTGTGGCTGGTGAACTTGTTTCTTTGCCTTTAAAGGTGTTTTAGTCTTTGAAGTCGGTTTTATATATAATTGTTTAGGTCTGAATACACCCTCAGAAGCCGATGCCTGCTCAGAGGCTCCGGACCCATCTGAGGGAATAATCTCAGAGGCTCCAATACCTTGAGTTTCCAGCGGCCTGGCCGACTCCACGTGGGAGTCGGTAGCGGCCTGCGACTCTAAAGTAGCGGGCATCAGGGGCTGCGAAAGCACCTCACTGAGAACCGGCGAACTGGCGACTTGCTTAGGAGAAGCTTCGTCGTCAGTTTTGGACCTCGGTTGCCTGTCTTTTTCTTTGCGTTTTTTGTGAACTCCGGTAGTCGGATGGCTATCCGACGACATTGTACAATTAAATCTTCGTCCAAAATAGCTTAATGCAAAATCGTACCGACTCTTAATAGTGCATTGGTTAAATCTAGCACAAAACCGACAACCTACCAGCAGGATAACCCAAATGTAATGACTGCAACAGTAAAACAGAAAGAACGTCAGGTTAGCTGGTAGGTGGGAAAGTTATTAGTATTAAAAAAGTTGACACCTTTATCGCCCAGTATTTAAAGGAAAACTCCACATTAGAACTCAAAAAATATGTTTTCATTGCATCTTTGTTATCTGAACTATATGAATGCCTCAAAAATCCCTCCACGTCCTTCTTTTACAAATTTTAATGTGTTTCCCAGAAAATTGTGGACAATGGGGGCCAGTCTTGGTAAAGTGATCTTGTTTTCTTGCTTTCATTTCTTCTTCTCAGAAAACATTTCTAAGTCCTCTTTGTAGGAGTCATGGTAGACATTAGGAAGTGGTGGCGTTTTCTCTCTCTCTAAGACAGAATGGCAAGAGTGTGAAGCACTGTCATCTAATACACCTTCTCTAATAGATCTGCTTCTATGTTTCCTCGAGTAAGCCTCATTTATATGTCTGTCAGAGCTTGTCCTATGCTATAAACAGTTGTTAGCTACTGACAGCAAAAGAAAGTAGTTAAATAGCAGGCTTTTGTAGATCTTAAGGGATTGACAGGCCCTCCCCCCACACACTCATCCTAAGGTGTAAAAACAAACACTACAGTAAATATTCCTCACTGTATGTATCATGTACAGGTGACAGCTATTACTGCTAGGGAAAAAGACTCCAAAGTCTGTCTGCTACTTCCCAATGCCTTCAGTGGGAAGTTTACTTTTTTCTTCTTCTTATGAATGATGCAGAATTAAAAAGTGCTTTACTAGTTCCATAATTTCTGTCATATTCACCACTCCCCTTTTTCTGTTTTCTATTTCTTTATGCACTGTTAACCAAGAAGGTGAACTGTGAACTGGTTCCAAGGTCCTTTTTAGCCACAAACCAGGCAGAGCTAACAAGTAATACATACATTTAGAAGTACACAGAAAAAAAAAATACTGCCATAAAGACATTTGACAAAGATTGTATGTATAAGAAAGACATAGCCAAGGTGTGACAGCTAATAAGTAAAACATTAACATTTACTAGAACGTATCCATTAATAATAACTTAAGTATACTACTTTAACTTTACTATAAATAAGTTGCATGCATGCGTACTGCACAAATCACAATTCTGTAAGACGTTACTGTTCTCTTACTGACTAGGAGTCATGAAGTGAATGTTTTACAGCTTTGCAAATGAAAAGAGAGTGGGGTAATAATATCTGCATCACTTTTGTTATCCTAGGATAAAGTATGACTATCACAGTGAAACCTAGTAACCAATACATTATTGTGTTAGCCCATGTCTTTATCATACTCGCATTTACTTTCCTTTGAATAGATTGCCTCTGAACATTTTCTTGAAAGTCAGGTCAGTAGGCTGTATTACTAAGATTTTCTGGGAAATTGTAACAAACAACTGGAACTGGTTTTAAAAAAGCTATTTTCACAAACACCAAGTGAGAATGGTTGCCTGAATAACTGAATACCATCATTATTTCTAGGAGTACTGGACTAGTTTCAAAATTGAGCAATAAAGTTACTCTAGCCACTTTTGGTAGTTGGAGACAAGAGTAGAGCCGTGATGCCAGTGCTTCTGAGTTGGGTGTATGGATCAGTGCTGCGGTGTTCTGTAAAACTTCAGAATGGATAAGGTGGATCACATGGATGGAGGGGAGATAAAATATCATATGCACTTCCACGGCACAGTATTCACGTTTACTTCCTCATTCCATCATAAATCCATCAACTGTTACATTCCTTCATGTTTATCATTTTAAATGACTTAAACATCTTGAAAAAAGATACAGTCACTGCCATACATTCCTGAAATGATGATCTGCTTACCTTGTAACAACGGTACATTAATTATATGCGTGATTCAAAGAAAGCACCGACTAAAAACAACTATGGCAAGTACAACAACATAGAGAAGCTGAGTTTACTACAACTGTCATCTTCTCTTGGAGGCTGTGACAGTATCTTAAAAACATACATCACAGTACTGATCAGCACAAGAAAACCTGCTGTTTCCGGTACTCATCAATGCTTGCAGATACCATTAACTCTATTACACTCTGATAGAGAAACCTACTGTTGGCCATGCCATGAAACAGTGCAACCTATACTGTGCAGTATATGAACTACCCAAAATGGGCATCATACATTAGCATACAGCAACACATATTTCAAAGTGTCACGTCATCCAGAAACTATCACTTGCATAGCTGACAGGGAACATACCACAGACACTAGGCTGTAGACCTGAAAGCTGACTGTACAGAAAACACAAGCATTCAAGGAAATATTTAGGGCTCTAGCACCTCAGGAAGAGGGAACAGGCAAAGCTGAAGAATGGCAGCACCACAGAACAGCATACGTGCAGACTAATGAACAAATATGCAGCCAAACCAGGTTATGGAAATAAGGTACATAAGGAAAGCTTGCAGTTCAATGCAGAAATCCATGAGGTCATCAAAGGTAGGAGTGTAGGAAAAAAATGGGAATAAAACAATGGACTAGGAGTGTAGGAAAAAAATGGGAATAAAACAATGGACTAGGCTAAGAGGAGTACAGGTTTCTAACAAAGAGGCTAAGAGCACAGTTGTAATACCAAAGAACAAAGCATCAGCGGCACTCTACCAGCTTCTGGAAGGTGACTTAGCAGATGGCACAAACAACCATCAGGTTGCAAAGCAAAGACAAAAAAAAAAATAAAGACTCATCAGACACCCTTCATAGGAAATGCTAGTAACAACCTGCTCACCAGTCCACAGGACATCAAAAGCAGATGGTAGGAGTACTTCCAGCAGGTTCTGGATGACGAAAACTCAACCTTAGCTATACTACCCCATACACAGCCCTCAGACACAGCTTACAATGAAAAAAAGAGGAAAGGTGTAACCCAGATCACATGAGAATAAGCATTCTGGTGTCAGTGTAGAATAACAAAGGGAACATTCACAATAATGGGCAGTTAACAGAGGTATCAAACTCCTCTCATACTGTATGAAAAGCTCAGGAGAGGGTGACTGATAAATGAATATGCAGAGTAATAGAAAGTTAGATGGGCTATGAGCAGTTTGGATTCAGATCAGGATGCATCACAACTGACCAGATGTTTAGAGTGAGAACTGAGAAAAAAGTCCAACTGGGCATTCCTTGACTTTGAAAACACATATGACAAGGTCCCAAGGAAGGTCATTTGGGCAGTGCTGCGATGGTTGGATGTCCAACAAACACTTGTAGAATTAATGCATGCGCTGTACAAAGACCTGATTTGAAAGACTGAATGGTGTTTGGACTCGCAGAGGGTTTCCCAGTGGAAGTTGGAAGAGAGTGTGCATAAGGGCTTTCACCCACTGATTTTTCATACTGGTGGTGGAATATATTAGCAAACCAGTCCAAGGAGACAAATTAACAAAGCTGAAGTACGAAGACGATGTGGCATTACAGCCGAACAGACTCTGAACAAGCACTTCAGTAAAAGACAGGGGGAATGGAATGCAAAACTGAAAGCACATGGGATGAAACTGAGTACAGACAACAGCTGTAATGGGAGAAAAAGGGGAAAATCAAAGCAGCTGAAGATTTAGACGGAGTAGAAAAAGTAGAACATGATAAGAGCTTCAAAGATCTTGGAGGGGTGGTTGAGGAGAAGGGAAGCCTGAATGCTGTAGTCAAAACTAGAATCAAAGGGTCTGCAGCCAACTGGTACAGAGTGTCATGGGTAGTGTGTGACAGAAGAATGCCAAAGAAGTTGAAAGTTAAGGTGTACAAAACAGTAGCGTGACAAGTACATCAGTATGGTATACAAAACCTGGGCAGAAATGGCAGATTAGCTGAAGAAGCTAAAGGTTATGGAGATGAAGTGCCTGAGATGGGTGATAGTATGGATACTTTGGGACAGACGAAGAAATAAGGACTACAGATCAGAAGCCCAAGTTAACTCCAATTACAGAGAAGGTCTATGAGAAGAGATTAAGGTGGTTCATGCACATATGCAGGAAAGCAGAAGACAGTCTGGTGAAAAATATATGGAACATGTAGAAAGTAGGAAAAAGGCTGATGAGAATGATGCTAATTATATAATACACACACACACACACACACACACACACACACACACTCCCCATCTATATGTTAAATATTGTGCGCAACTGTGTGTGTGTGTTTTATGTATACATACACACACACTATATATATATATATATATATATATATATATATATATATATATATACATATACATATACATACACACACACACACACATATATACATAGGTTCATAGGTTTATACTAGGCTATCTGCCCGAGGGCATTTACAAGCCTAGCCCATAGTTTTGTGGCTTTCGCCACCCCTTTAGTATGGGGAACTATACCCATTATTTTGCTGTGCCTCTGTCGAGCAGTGACACTGAGGTAATCCCTGGGGTATATCTGCGATCTCCCATCCATTGGTCCAGATTTCTCTTGAACAAGGCCAGCGAGGTGCTCTGTCTCACGTATACCGGGATTTTGTTCCACAGCATAGGGAGTCTTTGGGTGATGAATCTATCCCTCCAGCACGTCCTATTAATAGCCGTGTCGAGGTTTAAGTCTCCCGCCCTTGTGGCTCTGATGGATCTAGATTTTTTGAGGTGAAGCATATTCATCAAATCCATCTATTCATCATATTCACACACACACACACACATATATATATATATATATATATATATATATATATATGCACATCCATATGTCAGTGCATGTGCATACTTACAAGAACATCTATTTTATATTTCTCTAGACATTCACACTGTACTGCATCCAATATACAGTACTAAGAATGTTTTATATATATATATATATATATATATATATATATATATATATATATATATATATATATATATATATATAATGTGTTCATAGGTAGGTACTAGGCTATTGGCCCTAGGGCCTATATAAGTCTAGCCAAAAAGGTACGCTGGCTTTTCCCACCCAAGAAAATTATTTTCGTGTGCCCCTGTCGAGCAGAGCCACAAAGGTGATCCCCAGGGATGAATTTCCTATTTCCCATCCAATCATCAAGATTTTTCTCTAAGAGTGCTAATGACATATCAGTAGCAAATGATTATTTAGGAAAAGATAAGTAGCAAATTCAATTTTTATATATATATATATATATATATATATATATATATATATATATACACATATATACATACACACACACACACACATATACAGACGCTCGTGTGTATATAGACATGCAATTACACAAAATTTCCACTTTGATTTGTTTTTAATTAAAGGACATGAAGTACATACACACAGGCATATAATCAATTTCTCCATTATACACACACGTTTCCATACATGCATATAAGACACACACACACACACGCATGTGAACATAGTTAAAATACTGCTGATTTCCTTTTTTAAAGTTTTTTTTGCAAGGGCACACAGCAGATGCATGTTAAAGTAAATGCAGCTGCACATCATGGTTGCTATCAAAGGTCACATCTCATTTATAGACTAGAAAATTGCTCATGCACTCTGCTGCTGTAGGACTGACTCAAAATCAGTAGGACTGACTCAAAATCAGTGGGAGTATCTTACCATGGATCTGTGAAGCAGATATGCATACCCTCTAGAAGGAGGTCACAAAAAAGCACAAAAGACCCGTTTTATAAATAATATCAGTGCACCTGGTTGCCACCGGTCTCTTTCTGCAGTTCTGTCCTGTGTGTGTGCGTGTGTGTGTGTGTGGGGGGGGCTTAAAAATGGTAAATGTGTTGATACTTTACAAGAAAAAATATTTTCTGACATTCCTCTAAATGTCACAGAAATCTGTAATACTACATTCAAGTTATCTTAAACTATTATAAATAACAAACATTAAAAGCTGCCTTTAAACCCTGACAGATCTAATTGCTTTGTTTAGCTATAGTGTTAAGTTCTTCTCCTCTCTGCAATAAAGAAAGTGAAAACCAGTTCTACAGCTTTCTGTCTTTTATAGCAGCTGCTCTGCTTCTGACATCAGCAGGATCAATTGCTCATCTAAGATTGGCAGCAGTACCTGACAAGGTAAACTACAGATTTGTCTGTGTCTATAGTATGTCATGCAGTCAGAGAGACAAATTCCTCTGCAATGTATGTGAGAAGATAAGCTTTAAAAAAGTAGGGGGACTTTCCCTTC
Source organism: Protopterus annectens (assembly GCF_019279795.1). NCBI lineage: Eukaryota > Metazoa > Chordata > Ceratodontiformes > Protopteridae > Protopterus > Protopterus annectens. The sequence goes on along the minus strand of NC_056744.1, from coordinate 1,170,219,415 downwards.
CTTTGATTCCAAGGCAAGGAAATACAAGTTTCATAAAGTACAAGCAGATTTCTGGTACCTACACAATACTGGAACCATACTGTAGGGATAAAATCAATCTAAGGCTTGAGTGAAACTGTAGGTGAGGGTGCAGTTTTCCATTAAAGGTAGTCTACTGGGTGAAACTGACCAAAGAAAGGTCAGGCAAAAAAGAACAAGAAGCTACTTAGAGCTGCAGCACACTGGTGGTCAAAGAAGCAACACATCTCCAAATTGTGTAGAGGAGTTTACATGCACATAAGCAGTCCTGCCTACCCACACAAAACCACTACCAGTGAATGTCTATCTTGTGAAACAAAAGTACTCAAGAAGGATGACCACTGAACAACTGCCATTGCACTCTGCAAGGGAAGAATGAGTAATGTTGTGCAGCTGCACACACAAGAACACACACAGAGAATAAAACAAATACAAAAGCAAAAGATACACATTGTATATTCAGGAATATGCATCAGGGAAAGCACCTACAGGATGATCCAACAAAGCAGAGATGATCATCCCTACTTCTAGACATCATCTGTAGATTGAAGCATAAGGAGTACATCAAGATGAAACAATTTGTTAATGATAAGTGTTGGCTTGCATCAGAGGTATGTTGAAAAATTTCCAGTCTCCACCTATAAATAATATTCCCTGCTGAAAGCGGATTATTTCTCCCAAATTTTTCTTAAGCTCCATAACAGCAGTTTTCAGTGGAATATAAACACATGCCATTGTAATCCTCCTCCTTTGCCACTATCACAAAATCAACTGTTTTTTACTTTTTCCCTCATCTATCAGTACTGGAACCTCTCTAGCAATTAGTATAATTACATCCCTTTTCCTCTGTTCCGACTATTCTGCTGAATATCCATTCTGAAGTTCTTTCTTTGTCCAATTCACTTGCTCAGTTATTTCCAAATGTGTCTCCTGCAGCACTGCTATTTGCACTATGCATATAATTCAATACTCCTTCCTTTTTTATTTATACCTGTAAGGTGATTCGCGTTCCACGGTAATATGGAGAGCACTGCCATCATGTTAAAAAGCTATTGTTCCCACCCATTATACATCACAGTTTTTTAAATTTGTATTTCAAACTTTTGTACAGTTGTTTCTCTTCTCATCTCCATTTCAATCTCTGTCACATTTTTCAAGACTTTTTGTTTTAATGAAAACACTCACACAAAAAAATAAATACAAAACACATCATCTCATATTAACTTGGAACACACACACAAAACTATGTACATCTTCAAAACTAAAGTTTAATCCTCTAGAAGGGAGCAACTTCCCCAACTGACAGCTGCCCCTACAGGCATTATCTAACCTAAAATTAAGATTATCCATGCCAAAGCACATGCCTGTGTTCCCACTTACACTGGTTGCTATCTGTTCTTTTCTTACCTCTCTTCTCTCCCAGATATGAAGACCAATTTGTACACTTTCAGTAAACATTAACTTTTAGCCCAAAGAAAAAGCGCACTGGCTCTTTTTAAATAAACTGTACACTGCCCTATTAATTTCATTAAATTATTAACGCTGCTGGGGAGGTTACCGCTTATTCCCTTACCTTAAATTCAACCTTAATTTTTCACTGAACTACTTGCCATTGTACCTTTATTTGTTTTGTTTTTTCCTCAGCAAGGAATACTCATAATTCTCAAGATTAACTGCTTTCACCTCCAAATAGCATGTCTCCATGGAAATGTACTCAGTGTAAATTTCGCTCCTTAAAAAATGCACAACTGCCCTCTGCTGCAGACATCTTGACTCCACTGAACATTTGTCAGTGGAAAACAAAAATGCTAATATCATTGCAGTCATATGAATTTTAGCACTTTCACAGCTTTATCATTTTGTCTTACTTTTAAAGCCTACATGCTTACAAAAACACCTTCTTGCAGTCTAAGTCAAAAGTAGTAATCTAGACATTCACCCTTGTACAATAAAGAAAGAAAATATCTTAATTCTCCATATAATATAATTAGTGGACTTTTACACCCCAGCCCAGCATCACTACATATGAACATTAAACTTACTTTTTAGTTGTAAGAAATACAGGTTTTACAGTATAAAAAGAGAAAAGGACTGGATAAATGCATGTATTTACTTTAATATCTTTTAGCACATACAACAGTCACTGAAGAGACTCCCCCATTTAAAATACCCAAGACAATACAAAACTGTTTTACTGTACATAGCATGCAGTTTATATCTTGAAATGTTTTATGCAAATACTAATAACAAAAATCTTTTAGTATGATACTTGAAATGGTTTACCTTTACAAAGGTGATTTACACTCAGGCGAACAGCAAAACTTCGAAAGTACATTTTCAAAATCACATAATCTTGACCTGAAAATGTTCGAAAGACTATAGGTCGACTGCTGTATTGCATTCATCCATTAACTATTCGCACAACGTGAGTATGACCTTAAAAGCCGTCGCATAATTGTGTACATAGCTTCCGCATTCTGTGCGAGGCAGTTAGATTCCAAATGCACTGGTAGCACGCTGAAATCCTGATATTCATTGGTGTAGATTATTGTGTACGGCAGATATTGTCACAGAATGGAGGTATGACGCCTTGTGAATGACTGTTATAAGGCAAATTATAAACAAAGACTGAAATGTAGCTACTGCTGCTAGTTCAGGACACTTCGCCATGTGTTATGTGAAGTATTATGTAGACAGTAGCCAATTACCCATATAATGTGTCCTTATGGCATTCCTGAAAGTAACCTAACGTGCAACTATTTAAAATTAGTACAGAATGATGTGACCCGAGTGGCATATAGTGTATTGTATGTAATGTACACTACAAACTAAGTGATGCAAGTATACGAGACATTTGTCTCGCAGTTGCAACTGCTGTTGTACAGCATGTCAGAATGATTAAACTGTATTGAATAGAGAGTATGCTATATGTCTATTGGTTATAGTGGGTCAGGTAATCCTGTAAAGCTTGGCTCATTCATGTAATGCTATGGAGAACAGTGCAATAAATGACAAGGTGTTTATGTTGTAAGTGTATGTTGTTGCACAGCAAACACCAGAAGCAATGCTAACGTGTATTATCTAATGTCATCATAGCTGTCCTGTCTGTGCTGATGTGTTTTCTGCTGTTGTTAACTGGATAAGGGAGTGTAATGTCACCTGCCTTTCAGCCTGGGGAAGGTGGTTTACAGGACTATGTGCCAGGTACGGTGAAAACAGTGTACACTACAAGAAGGACCCAGAAAAGACGTGAATTGCTAATGATTTATGGTTATCAATACTACCAAGAGAAGTGTGTACAAGCTAGGCAGCATTGCTGTTGTACGCGTAAAAATAAAGAAAGATGTAAGGGCAGATGTGTTACAGACTCAGACAAGAATGGTTATAAACTGGTTAAGAGCAACCCCCATTACCATGCACCTGATGTGCTGCAATGGGAGGTGATGAGAGTTAAAGAGCAACTCAAATGTTGTGCAGAGCAGTCTACAGAAAACCCCTGTAAAATAGTTGCTGAGGTGCTAGCTGGTACATCAGCAGACGTGATGAATCCCACTCCTTGAGGGAATTGACAGCAGATATGCTACCCTTGAAGACAGGTACATCTGTAATACGGCACAGTGCAGATACGTCCAGCGACACAAACGTTATTGTGATAACCACTATGGATAATCTTAGAATGATGTATGAGTCGGAATACATACTGGCAGATGGGACCTTCCCCATCGGCACTAGTGAATGCAGACAGATATATACTTTACATTGTGCACTTAATGACGGAGTGAGCAAAAAGGTAGCACCAGTGGTGTATGGGATACTGCCCAGTAAAAGTGAGGATTGTTATAAGTTTTGGGGAATGATACTGCAATTATGCAATGACAATGAACTGAGACTGTTACCCAACATGGTTCTTACCGATTTCAAACATGCTGCAGTTAACTCTATTAGGAGACACCTACCCAACACCCTAGCTAAGGGCTGTTGGTTCCATTTTTGTCAAATAGTTTGGTGAAACATCCAGAAGCTGCATCGGTCAGGCACCTTCGGTAGCAGTATGTCTTTTGCATTGTTATGCAAAGAGATACCAGCGTTGGCATTTGTTGCACCTAAAGATATCAGTAACACCTTTGCCGAAATGGAGGCGGACATGCTGGAGGAGGGCAAGCCACTATGTACCTTTGTTAAAGAAACATACATCCAAGGTAGGCCACATAGGTATGGAATGCACGGGAATACATATGTTCGACAGCTCATTCTGGAACCAACACAATACATGCGTGATGGGATAACCATGCAGTCAGAAAACAGTAGAGGGGTGGCACAGGAGACTAAGGAGTTTAATGGGCAAAACAACATTGTACATGCTGGATATCTTGCATGCAGTACAGTTGGAGCAGAACCATGTTGATGATCTTAGGTGTAGACAGTTGCTCTGTCTGCCTTCATCCCAAAAAGGAGAAGATTGTTGGATAAGGAATCCAGCTTCACCAATTTACTTGCAAAGAGAAATGAGTTCACAGCCAGGGGGTTTGTAAAGCTTGTTGCAAAATACTGCCCATTTTCAAGAGATGCATACAGTTCCTACATTTACTGGAAGGGACGTTGATTTTTGTGTTTAAGTGTGTATGTTGAAGCTTTCTTAACGTGTCTTACAACGGATTCGCTTCTTTGGGTTCATGGGACACTTCAAATGCACTACTGCTTGATGTTTGCAGTTGTTTACTGGAGATGGTAATGTAGGCACAGTTCAAAAGCATGGAACGTCGGGTGCATTGAAGCAATTCGAAAAAAGTCGAAAAAAATGTTTCCACTATGTGATTTTCAACTTTTTTTTGCGGTTCCGAATTCCCCTATGTGAGTCGCATAAGTGAATATTCGCACAAGTCCGTTTCGCGGTTATAAAGGTAAACCATTTAAAATACCTCTGACTATTCTCTGCACAGGATTTATGTAGATTGTTACTGAATATACTGAAGAATAGAGGGCCATGAATGGAGCCCATTAGCATGCCAGTATTGACAAATGAAAGGAGAATATATGGAAAGAGAAAGGCATTTAACAGGCTGGTAACTAATGTTTAAGTAGTTGTTAAAAGATAATAGTACGAGTTGTAATAGCCCAGTAAAAGATAGCCAGCAAAGAAATTTTTGGTGGGAGACTAAATGAAATGTTTTAGAGAAATCAAGGAATACAGGGAAAATGAGTCTGTCTTCGTCGCTGGCTTTAATAATATCCGAGAAGGTTAATAAAGCCATAGTAGAGCTATGAACAGGTCTAAAACCATATTGTGTGGGTGCTGGGTACTTTTCCTGAAGTATGTGTTGGAAGAATTTACTTGTGAAAATACTTCTCCAGAAATTTTGACAAAAGGAATAGTAGAGCAATAGGTCTGAAGCTGGTTATGTCAGATGAAGTTCCTCCTTTATGAAGGGGATGATGAATTTTTCCATAGAGGAAAAAAATATATGATTCATTAATACATTTATTAATTATAATAGGGATAGGGTACACTACGAAATTGCCAGCCAGCTTGAGGTATTCTGCAGGGAGATAAACTGAAACCCTGTTCTCCTTCAGCAGATAAAGACACAATTTGATATAGAAGACTGGCATGGGTTTTAATGTGAAACAGAGGGCCTTTGTTGTCTGAGGAGAGGTCATGTCAGGATTGTTTGGAAGAACTTTTACGAAGGGCTTTAATGCTTTCTACAAAATGTGTGCTAAATTCAGCCGCTATTTTGGAGGGAGTGTTACTTAGGGTAGGATTAGGAGTGGTGGCTGTTCCAGGGTAGAAGACTACAATTTTTTAGGGTTGGAATGCCAATTTGGTAAGGAGTTATTGTAATACATGTTCATGTCTGCTTTAATCTGTCTTTTAGTACAGTTACATATTTCTTTAAAATTTTGTAGATTATGAGTAGATTTACATTTCAACTATTCTTTTCAAGCCCCATCTTTTTCATGCATTACGCACCTGCTTTGAGTGAATAACCAGGGAATATGGCTGTTCTTTACTCTTTTTAACCTAGATGGAGTGAGGCCATTGAGATCAGTGTGTTACATTTGTGTACAGCTTCATCAAGGTGAAATATTTTTCATGATATACCAGTTAAAGGAGCTTAGGATTCTGTTAAATGCATCAGGGTTACACTTAGTGAGGTTACAGGACGTTTTAAGCAAGTGCTGTTTGAAGTGATGGGTACAGTGTGTTTGCATACGTAGGGAGGTGTTAACTGAGGGCATCAGAGGGTGCCAATGGAAACAAATATTCAGTAGAGAATTAAGCCAAAGTTTTTGAGAAAGTTATAACATGTGGGGGAGGAAATGAGTTCATGGGTAAATACCAGGATAGCTGATTGAGGGCCATTTTAAGCCTAGCCAGTTTCCCTTTTTGTGCTCAAATTAACCTACCCCATTTGGTTAGAGATTAGCCTTACTCATCCCATGATTGATAATTATATATTACCCCTACAGAGAATAATTGGGATTACTCCATAGGTAATTCGAAGAGACCCATGCATGGGATAAAGCATTTAGGAGCTGCCTCTGTCCATTAGTAGTACAGGGGGCAGTCCTGGTGTAAATATTCTGTTTCTCATCCATACATCCAAGTTGTGCTTTAATATGGACATCGATGACATTTGTTTTATGTGGCTGGGGAGCCTATTCCACAGCAGTGATGTCCTCTGCAAGATGCACCTGCCCCTCCTAACCATTCTGCTGATGTTGCAGAAGAGGTTTAGATCCCTAGGCCAAGTATTTCTGATGTCATTTGACTTGCCGATGTGCAGTAAACCAATCAGTACTGGGTCAAAGGATGCTTTGTATGCCAGACACAGGTCACCTCTTAGCGGTCTGCAGGATACAGATTATAGTGCCAGGGCTTTGAGTCAGTCTAAATAATACATGTGCAAGCATTGTATCCTTTTAGTTGTTGCACATGTCTGGACAGATATATGCCAAAATGGGCATTATATTCACTGACTGGCCTAATGAGAGACAAGTAAAGGGAAACAATGGTATCTCTAGATCAAGACACAATCTGTTTGTTTATAAGCTGTGCAATATAGGAAGTTTTTTGTACAACAATGGACATGTCGGGCAAAAATTAGATTACTGTCCTCAAGTTCTCAAATCACAAACAACTCTTAGAGGTATATAATTAATGCAGTAGTTTCCGGGGATGGATGACTTCCCAAAGGATACATTAGTGCATTATTTGGCATTTTCAGTCCACAATTTTGGCACCAGCTATTTATTTGGGACAAACCTTCATGCTGGATGGCCAAAGTCATATGGGGCAACAATAACTACTCCTATCTTGCAGTCATCTGCACAATTAGTAAGCCAGAGCCCTTTGGCATTGCCTTTTACTTCAGAAAAGTAGATGCCAAACAGGAGAGGCCCTAGCACAGAACCCTGGGGGGACTCCACTTGTGACTGGTCTCTCAGTGGTAGTGGCTTTCCTTGTTTTGTTTGCCTGCGTCCTGTGAGCCAGCTGGCAATCAATTGGATGATCCAGACATTTATCTTTTCTACTTTGCCTGAGTGGGGAATTTTGTCAAAAATCTTAACCAGCTCGAGGTATGTGGTGTGTACCGTTTTGCCTTCATCCATTGTTTAACTTTTACAAAAAAAATTTACCAGGTTGACTAAGCATGACTTACCTTTGATGAATCCAAACAGACAGCTTCAGTGTTTGGAGGTTCCCTATGTCTTCACTGATTAGGTACACAAGTCCTTCCATGACTTGGCATATGAGGCTGGTCTACCTCTTTTTCAGAGGAATGACTGTAGCTGTTCTCCACTTGTTTGGTACAAAACCTATATGGAGTCTGAGAGACTTAACAGTGTAGTTAGGGGTGTGGCTAAATCATGCTTCATGCTATTTAAGATGTATCCAAGGATATTGCCAGGACCCACTGAGACCCCATTTTTAGCTTTTGATGGCACTTTTAGGATTTGGTCTCATGTGGTAGCTGGAGGGGAGACGGATTCAGGTATATCTTGAGGGACAGACAGGACGAGAGAGAAGGATAAAGTCAGAGTAAAATTTATTGGCCAGTAGGTTAGCTGTATCTTCAGCCTCAGTGTAGGTAAAGCTGTTCACAATCAGCTAAGCAAATTGCTGTGCTGTGCTCGCGTTTGTGCTTATTTCCATGTAGCACACCATTGTGCACTGCCGCGTAGAGGTGGTTAGCACTGGTGGTTAAAAACGCAAACGTTTTGCTTGTTAAATTTTCCCTTAGCATTTTGCTTGTGGTCTTCCAGAGGTTTTTCATGGCACTGCTCTACTGTCAGGTGGAACACTGAGCCTAGCCTCAGAGGTACCAACATACCTCTCACCCACCAGCCATTCCCAAGTGTGACTTCTTTTCCTGACCATATAAATTTACCTAACACTATGGACAGACAATTTCAAACAGTTTCTCCAGCCAGCTTGGTCAACATGGGCATCCTGAGGCAGTGTAGCAACTGCCTCATGTTCACTCACAACCCTCTACTCCTAGTCCATACAAACTCAACATGTGAGAGGTGCAGCTATATTAAGAACCTTGAATTCATGCTCTCTCACACACCAGTCAGTACATATGACAATGAGCGGGCTGTCAGCATGCACACATCACCTCCTACTCCACGCTAACCCACATCACACATACCTACATATGCGGAGGTCCTCACCAGAAACATACCTAAACACCACAGATCTCTCAAACACAAACACAAGCATGCTACACATAATACTTCCTCTGAAGAACACAATACACATAATAGGTCACACACCAGTGTCTCATCTGTCAAGCCCTTAAGGCAAAAACACAAAACCAAACATATTAGTCATAGGAGATTCCATCGTGAGACACACAGGTGTCCTTCTCACCAGGATAGATAAGGAAAAGGCCACAGTCAGCTGTCTGTCAGGTGCCAGGATCCACCATATCACACAAGCACTCAAGTCTCTCAACAGGTACTGTTATGACTCCATCATAGTCTATGTTGGTGTGAATGACTGGAGACATACTTCTCTGGACTATATGAAGAGAGGGGTCTACTTTAAATGAGCAAAAGCTCACAGTATCAAATCCCAAATCATCGAGACAAGTTTGCCAAAACTGAAAAACATTGAAAGTACACAACATCGAACATCAGAATATCAAATAGAGATTACGGACGTGTAGTCAGTAGCAGCAGCGTTAACATATCTGCAAATGTGCCCTTTTCTTCACTGTACTGCGATCTCAGAGTTGGTATATTTAATTTACAGGGGGGGGGCAGAGCCCCCCCCCCCACATGGGGGTGGAGAGGGGATTGCCCCCCTGCAAATACAGTGTTATATAGTTATTACTGTGTTTTAATTATTTAATGAAGTTTTGTTCCTTTAATGTGGCTTGGCATTATGTGTAGAGGCAGTAGTGGATGTTGAATATGTGGTGTAGGGTGAGTTATTTTTTAGTTTTGGTTACTGGAAAGTTTATGTTGATGCTTTGTTATATTTTTAATTTTTAGACTGGTTAGGGATAACAGAGTTCGTTTCAATGCTCCGAGATTCAATGTTGTATACTTTTGAAGTTTTGCAGTTTCAGCAAACTCGTCTCGATGATTTGGAATTCGATATTGTGAGCCTTCACTCATTTGAAGTAGACCCGAAGACAGACATATGACTGAGCATTGGACTATGTGTCTCAAGGGAGGTTATGTCCCTAGCTTTAAGCAGCAATTTACCTTCAACTAGGATGATGCCTCAATACAAACAGAAAATAATCAACTTCGATAACTGGCTTAGTTTCTGGTGTCATTCTAAGCAGTATCTATCAGCCTGGAATGACATGATCAACAGACCCCAATGCTTCAGCTGTCACTCCTGGGATTTCGGCTACTGGCCAAGACTCCTGCCACCCCCACAGTGCCTTTTGTAGGCAGTGTCTCAAGGACAAAATTCCTGATGTAAAAACTCATCTAACAACCTGTTATGCTGCAAAATGTTAGGAGTCTTAATATGAAACTGCACTCACTGGAAGCAGTCGTCACCTTGGAAGACGCAGAAATTTTTGCAGTCACGGAGACCAGGTTCAAGGCTGTGGAGAGCATCCCAGCCATAACGAGTTACACCTCCTTCCACATGTTTAGACCACAAACTGAAAGCGTGAAAACTAAAGTAGGTGGAGTATCCACATTCATTAAAGCTAAATACAACTCAAGATTGGTTAAACAGCATGATTCCCTGAAGATACTTCAGATGCAATTAACTGCTGGTAAGACACTTATTCAAGCCACTGCCAGCTACAGGACCTCCTCTGTGAAGTCAGGACACCCATTCTGCCTATTTAGATCTACTTGTCTATCAACGTATATCTGAACACCATGGTTTTGGACAACTAACTACCCATCCATTGACTGGTAACTTACTCGTGCTCAAACTTACTTGCCCAAAGGATTCTTGACTTCTTTAACTGCAGTGTCCTGGACCAGCTGGTTGACACCCCCACAAGGGATGCCAACATCCTGGATCTGGTGCTTACCAATAAGGGGGACCACTGCAGCACCCCGACTGTCAGGTCTTCCCTGGTGAGATCTGACCACAAATCAGTTTCATTCTCATATCTGACCCCCCTCCCCCATACCCCAGCAGCAACTAAACTAAAAAACTTCTCCAGAGCAAATTATAACCTCTTATGGGATGGTATAAATAGCTTCAATGCACCTCCCCCTTCAGATGGAACTGGCAACTATACCTAGTTCTTATATAAAACACCTGTATGACTGCATTGACTCTGCATTATCTGATAGGACAAAAAGAAGCTCCTCAAGGAAGAGCAAACCTGCCTGGTGGACAACTGCCATTAACAGGCTTTACAATAAGAGAAAGAAATTGCTGTCTAACAGTAAGAAGGAGCAAGCCCTAAACTGGAAACACTCCTTTCTCAGTTTAAACAAGCAAATAAGACTTCTTGTGAAGTCCTCCAAAGCAAACTATGAATCCAAATTAGCTTCCTCAACTAAGGACAAGCAAACTATGAATCCAAATTAGCTTCCTCAACTAAGGACAAGCATAAGGCATTCTTTAGTTACATCTGTAACCTAAAGAAAGTCCCAGATTTGTGCCAAACTAGTAGTTAATGAAACCACATATACTGAACTTGTGGACATGGCTAACCTTTTGGCTGACAGGTTCTGTGAAAACTTCAATCACATGTACCCCATGACATCCCTACCACCTGTCCCCTACCCTGTATGTCTAAAGGGCAAGTCGTAAACCACCTATAAGGCCAAAAACACAGCATCTATAGGACCTGATAACATACCAGGCTGCTTCCTACATGGGCTCCAACAAGAGTTAGCAACACCACTGGGTACTCTTTTCATAGTCTAAGCATCAGCTTTGTCCCAGCTGAGTGGAAAACAGCCACTGTTATCCCCTTCCACAAAGGTGGTGCTTTCACTGACCCCAGAAACTGCAGACCTATTAGCCTGACTAGCCTTATCTGCAAGGCCATGGAGTGAATCATCATGGACCTTACCAACAAAGATACAGGTAATCTCCAACCACTTGACCCTACTCAGACTGGATTTATCAAAGGGAGATCATGCCTGTTAAACTTGGTGGACTTCTTCAAGATAGTCACCAAGGCCCTGGATGAGGGGAGATCTGTGCATACAGCCTACCTAGACTTAGCCAAGGCTTTTGACACTCAGGTATCACTGATAAACTCACCCAGCTAGGTATCAACCTTATATCATTACACGGGTTGCTAACTGGCTCACGGATTCTTACAGTCAAAATAGGGGAATCCACCTCCAACAGCAGACCTGTAACCAGTGGTGTTCCACAGGGATCAGTCCTGAGACCTCTACTGTTTGGAATCTACTTCTCCAAAGTACAAGCAAAAACTAAAGGTCTGAGGCTGATAAAATTTTTTGATGACTGCAAACTGGGAGCAGTCATAGAATCTCCAAATGATGTCAACATCCTACATGAGGTTCTTACACAAGCAAATCATTGGTGCCAAAGTCATGGTCTGAAACTCAATGCAAAAAAATGTATTATCATCCCTTTTAGTAAGAGCAATGTTCCTGCTAACTACTACATCACTAGCAACACCCTAAGTACACACTCAATGGTGAGAGACTTGGACACACAGGTTGACAGCAACCTCACCTTTGATTACCATGTCTCCACAGTGGTAAGTAGGGCATTATGCATTGCTCTTCTCATAAGTAGGGGCATTGCCTTCAGAAAAGAAGTTATAACAACCCTGTACTCTTCCCTCATCAGGCCAATAATTGAGCACAACACCCCTTTTGTTAAGTTCCTTTCCAAGCACCTGCAGCAATTGGAGGGACCACAAAGGTTCCTCACAAGGTAAATTTAAGCTCTTCAGTATCTGTCCTATGTGGATTGCCTAACATCAGTCACTTTATTCTGTTTCATACAGACTACTCAGAGGCAATCTCTGCCTTGCATACAAGGCAATTTCTGACCCTGCTTTACTGGAAATGCTGCATATCTGCAAGTCAAATGGTACATGGGTTATTTACTCTAAAAGACTGTAACCTGGTATGTGACATTAATAGAACCTGCTGGAGGGACAGATTTGTCTCCCAGAGGTTACCACACCTTTGGAACAGACTCCCACTTCATGTCAGAGTGACCTCATTGGCCCTTTTCAAAATGCAGTCTGGACGATTGGATGGGTAAATGTAAACTCACCGAGGGGGTTCCACCTGTGTCCCTCTTGGACAGGGGCAACAGGTACTGATCGTGGAAATAAGGGTAGAACTTGACTAGGCTTTAAAGAGCCCTAGGGCCATTAGCCTGGTAACTTCCTATGATCCTGTTGAGATGATCAACACGACTAAAAAATGCCTTGTGGCCGTCTTTGGCTTAGATAACCATTTTAGCATCAAACTTGACTTTGGTGGATTTTATTAAGTTCCTGAGTTGTTTATTTCAGTGACAAGTGACAGTGAAGTGGTGAGTTGAGTCAAGGCAAATAGTATGAGGCTAGTTGATGGGTATTTCATGCAGATAATCTGCCTAATAATGTCACCTAGGATTATCTTTTCATTAGAAATGATATGCAAGATCCACACTAGTGTGTTTTCCAGGATTGCAGCATTATCGCCTGGGGGAATATAGAGTACAATATAAAGCTGTTTATAGTTATTTAGTTTATGACAGGAGATGAGGAGTTTTGCATTATGGAATTTGGGCATAGGTTTACTATAGGGTAGGATTTCAAGCTAGTCTACGTATAGTAAAGTTACTCCACTACTATTATTTTTTTTAGATTGATCATAGTATAACCAGGGAGGGATAATTCAGACTCAAGTATATAGGGTTTTAGCCATGTTTCAGTTATGGCAAGAATATCTGGTTTACTGTGGGAGATCCAGGCACAGAGTTCTGCAATTTTATCACAGATGCTAAATATATTTAAGGAAACAAATTTAAGCTGCTTGGGCGAGTTGGAGGTAGATGGGTTGGGTTTTGGTGGTGGTGGTGCTGTCCCTTGCACTGGAAGGAGATGGGTGGGCTGAGAAGGAATGGGGGATTTGTCTTGGGATAAGCTTTGGAGGCTAATGGTGAGTCAGGATGGGAGGAGTGGGTGGGGTCAATATCCCCACAGAGTGGCAAGAGAGAAAGAAGGATAATTTTGGTAAGCTTGTTTTGATTTTTTTTTTACTTTGGGGTGGTAGGTGTGAGGGGTTAGTAATTTGAATATAAAATAAAGTTTGGGCAAGTCTTTGTATATTTGTGCGTGTGTGTGTGTGTGTGTGTGTGTGTGTGTGTGTGTGTACATGGATTACTATCAAAACTGTGAATGATGATGTTCGACGCATTTCAACCTCATGAATATTAATGAGGTCGAATGAGCGACTAATAACGCTGACAATCCGTTTTCGATGTTAATGTCAACAGTTGCCATTTCCAGACATGCTTCATGTCCCTGTCTTGTTGATGATCTGCTGAACTGACGGTAGCTTGACCATCAACATTCTGAATGTCGCTCTTACCATGTCTGAACAGGTGCCTGATGTTGAAATGACTTTCTGCCTTTTGGTAGTAAACCTATATGTGTGTGTGTTATATATATATATATATATATATATATATATATATATCTACGTTTTTAAATCGAAAGTACAGTTCATCGAACCGTACTTCCTCTAACTTACTTCCGCGAAAGTGCATTACATCGAAAATGCACTTTTGCGGAATAAAAAAACAAAAACTAACTTAAAAAGTAAAATAACACACTAAACAGTGTTATGCAGGGGGAGCAAGCCCCCCTGCTCCCCACCCCCCCACTTTAATATTCTCACTCCGAGGTTGTACTACAGTAGGGAAAAGGGAATATTCCCTTACCCCCACTATACTACAATCTCAACAAAACTTTCCTTAATTGTACATCAACAGTATACGTTGATCTTCAACTAAGGCAACATGCAAACTGCATGTTTTCCTTTTTATTTGTTTACTTTAGCGAAAGTGCATGTTCGACAAAATGCACTTTCGCTAAAGTATTTTCGACAAAGTATGGCTCGATGAACCATACTGTCGATAAAATAAATAGGACCCATATTATATATATATATATATATATATATATATACACATACATACATACACACACATACACACACACACACGGAAGTGATTAGTGGTGAAGTGGAGTGATTTGAATGGTTAGAGTTGCAGAACACAGTGAGAAATGTGTGCAAGATTGAATGGTGTATGGTTAAGTTGTAAGATGATTAAATAGGAGCAGTAATAGTTTTAACTGTTTAACAGAAGCATGGTATGCATGTTTGTAGAGGGATGGGTCTGTGGGAGAAGAGCTAAAACACTAGGGTAACAAATACAGGATGAAAGAAAGTTACAGTGCTAAAACCTAGACTGATGCTTTAGGTGGTCATCCTTAAAAACAAATATAAAGCCCATATTCTTAGCAAAACCCAGAACCTTTAAAAACTTTTCCCAGGCTAATAACCTTCCATTAAGTGATGCCATAGCTGAATTCCAAGAAACCTAAAGTCAGAGAACACTGTGGCCTATGCAGAAATGTTTACAGAAACCCTGTACAAGCATGTAAATAATGGCAAAGGAACAGCAGTACCAAATCGAAATAAACTTAGGACAAACTCCAAAAATAAGCCCCTTGCTGGACATCCAGTACAAACAGGTGGTACAATAAAAAGAAAACCCTGACCAAAAACATGAAGGTCTATGCCCAAAAAAAAACAAACAAAAAAATCCCTCATCAGTCTCAACAAGCAACTCGGGGAACTAACCAAGTCCCTAAATGCCATCTTTGTAGAAAAAATAGCCTCCCAGGCCAATGATAAGCATTTTCAGTTTTGTGCGCATCCTTAAGAAACACCCAATGTACTGAACCAAAAGTAAATAGAACTTCCTATACCAAACCAATGTACTGAACCAAAAGTAAATAGAACTTCCTATACCAAACCAAAGGAGATATAGCAAATTTGCTGGCCAATAAATTTAGCTTCAATTTCACCCCCCATCACCCCATTTAATCCCAGGAAATGCCCTCTACCATTTTCTCCCCCCAACTATCACTGAAGAACAGGTCCTCACTGCACTCTACAGAGCTATAAACACTGCATCAATGGGTCCTGACAATATCTCAGGATGCCTACTAATTAGCTTGAAACATGACCTGTCAAACCAACTAGAATCTCCTTTCAACCACAGCCTCCAGAGAGGCTTCATCCCTAGGGAATGGAGGACTGCAGCAGTCATCCTTCTCCACTGAGCCAGACCATCAACAGACCCAGGGAACTGCAGACTCTAAGTCTGAATAATCTTATATACACGGCCATGGTAAGAATTATTGTAAACTTGATAAACACAGAGACGTAGGACGTCTTGAAACACTGGACTCATCCCAGTTCAGTTTCGTCAAGGGAAGGTCATGTCTACTAAACTTGGTGGACTTCTTTGAGAATATCAATAGAGCCATGGAAGAGGGTGAAATGGTACATACTGCCTACCTCTACCTGGCAAAGGCATTTGACAAAATACCTCATTCACATATAATAGACAAACTCACAAATTTAGGCATAAACCCTTATGTCACCCAATGGATAGCCAAATGGCTCACAGATAGGACACATGAAGTTAGGGTGGGTTCAGTAGTGGGACCTCTCCTGTTTGGAATATACTTTTCTGAAGGCAAGGCAGATGTAGAGGTCCTTTGGCTGACCAAATTTGCTGAAGACTACAAGCTGGGTGCAATCATTGAATCCCTCAAAGATGTATATATCCTCCAGGAGGGTCTGACACAAACAAATAACTGGTACCAGAACCATGGCCTAAAGCACAATGCAAAAATATATACAATTGCGCCCTTTGGAAAGACAGCCACTCCTGCAAATTACAACACTGATGCCACTGGGTCTACGCTTAGGGGAGTGTTAAGGGACTTGGGAACTCAGGTTGACAATAACTTGAACTTTAATGACCATGTGTTCATGGTGGTAATAAAATCTTTCTACATTACACAATTTACATAAAGGCATGGCATCCATATCTAAGGAGACCACAGTCCCACTATACTTAGACCTCATTAGACCAATAATCAAATAAAATACACTCTTGACATGTGCCTGACCAGGCATTTTACAACAGCTGGAGCAAAAATAACATGTCCTATGTGGACCACCTCAAAGCCCTGTCCCTGTACTCTTGTCTCCTACAGACTACTGATGAGTGATCTATGCCTAACCTCAAAAGCATTCTCCAATCCAACAGCAAAACAGACAGCACTAGAGTTATCTGATCTAAGGATCTAAACCTCATCTGTGACAAACAAAACATGTTGGAGGGACAGGTATTTGTCTCAGACATTACCCTTCTCAGGAACAGACTCAGCATTCACATGAAACGGAGATCTTCCCCCAGCCTATTCAAATGCAATTTGGAGTAATGGATGGGAAATCGCAAATTCACCCTGGTAAATTGCCTGTAGCCCATTATGGGCAGGAGTAGTTTGTAGATGCCCTAAGGCAAAAGCATATACCAAAGTCATTCCAGTCCTGAGCATTGACAGCTGAGAAAATTGAGACATGAATGGCTTGGCTTAAAAAGGGTCAAGGGTCATTAGCCTACTAACCTCTTCTGATCCTTTGAGCAATTGCGTTGTATTACTGTGCTTAGGGTGCATCTATGTTTGTGTGTAAACTTTTAAGAAGGGTGGGAAGGATGGGGAGTACTAAATGGAGAACAGGTCCTAAAAATGTAATGAATCAAGGGGTGGCTGGGAAATTGGGGGTGGGAGGATAGTCTAGCAGAAAATGCCTCCTACACCTCCATGAGTCGTCTTATCTGTTACGCTTTCAGTGGAGCACTTGCATACGAGGAACAGTAGTCTACCACATGCTTTGGAAGTAAAAGGGGTATCCTTCTCAATCAGACTACAGTCACTGTACTGCTATTTCGAAGGAGTGATGTTCTGCAAAACACTACGAATCTACAGGCGACTTTTTCCTAGGACAGCTACAGTTTCACAGCAAACAAGCTTAGTGCAGGAAAGTTTGCAGACAGGAGAGGAACAAACTAAATTTGGCTGAGAGCAGCAAAAAGGGTATAACAAGTAGTCATGTAATAAATATTGGGTACTTTCATATTATCTTAACCACGCTTTCTCGCCAGACCTTAGTTGTTTTTATGTACACTGCCTAATGGCAGAATAATCCTCAAACCAAAAACTGTCGTTGGTACCAAAGAAGGAAAAAAAAAGTGAGCAGGCATATACATTATATTTGGTATTAGACTTCTGTTACTATTAGGGAAATTAAGCAGAAACTATGTGAGAATGTAATATCCAAAATGAACATTGAACTACCTTGTTAACTGTATCTGTTATTATCAGTATTCATTTATTGTAGAATTTGATGAAGAATAAAAAGGAGCTCACTTTTTACAAACTGCTGTCCTTCGCTTTAACCATCTACAATATATATTGTAAGATCACATAGTGAGGCAAATTGTTTTTTCTATCTGCTAGGACTGACATATTATGTCAGATAAGGAAGATATCCGCAGTAATTCATGGGAGACTGAAATATTATGTCAGATAAGGAAGATATCCGCAGTAATTCATGGGACTATCTCTACCCATCAGTAATGCTAGTCCAAAATAAGCTCCCAAAAATTCAAGGCTAGCTTGTTCAACGCACCAGCAACCATACACCCCTTTTTGCAGCCTTTTACTAATCCTTCCACACCATAACAGCTGGAACATGAAAGAAAATAACTACCTTTTTACACTTTTCCCAACTTAGACTGATCAAATCCCCTGCAAAATAACGCCCAGTCCAATGTCATTTAAATAAATATTGTTATAGCGACAATATCTGTCAAACAATCCTACTTACTACTGTTAAATCAAGTACAAGACAACAATGATGACTTTCTGAAAAATACAACTACCATGCTGGCGAAAATGCGTGGCTGTGAATACACAAATAACAGCCTGGCGATAATGCATGGTTGCGATAATACGCAAGTACCAAATATTGTTTAAAGGTTGTAAGCATGGGTTCTGTGGTACGCCACTGCGCTCTCACCACTATTACAATACAATGGACAATAGCTAGTAGAACAACAATCCACTACAAGTCTTAAGTGAATAAATCCAGTGAACCAGTACAACATCACAATGGTACAAAGATCCCTGTTGAAAATGTGTCTGTGTAACTAAGGCTGTGTGAGCAATATCAGGTTTATTTTTTACTAGCAAACAAGAGGGCGTTTCAAAGATAAAGTCTTGTATTTAGCTGTGCAACTCAGGATATGCAATATTTTCTTTGTTGTTGTTAGCAGAAATACGGGTGTTCCAGAGACAGAAAGCCTTGTATTTAGCTTAGTTACAGAAGTGAGCACACAGTGTCCTGCAAAAGTGTGAAAAGAGCAAAGACAAGATTAAAATACCATAAACTTAAAAAGTTATAATCCTGCAGAAGAATTAAAAGGAAGGCAAAAACATGAAAAAGTGCACTTTTTGACATTATTTTAACAAATACACATGATTCTGCGAAAGCTACTGACCTCAAACGCAACATTCTATCGATGGACAACCAACACTAAACTAAGGCATTCAGATTGTGCAACTCTGTTCCAAAACACAATTTAAGGAAATGACCATGAGATGACAATTACCTGTACAACAGCACACAAAAGTTTGACAGAAGGGTACCCAAGAAAACTACCCTAAAAAGTTCACAACAAAATTCCAAACAGTTAAAAATTTATAATCTTGCACATTATAATGGGTGGCGAATGTGTTTTACATGAAAATATACTATAAAAGCATATAAATATTTTACAACTTACTAAATGCAATACTCAAAACTGCAAAAAAATATATACAGATGCTGCAAGTGCAATAAAATACTTGCACACAGCCCAAAGATGCAGACATTATCACATGCTCGAGGATTTTATGGCACCCTTTCTCACAACATCCCTTGGTGTGCAGTAATATCGGAACCATGGAACTCCTGCTCCCTTTTGTGCCCAAGTTGGAAAACCTTACGTGTCTTTTGAACAAAGGCTCCCACGTGGCTCAGTTAAAAAAAAAAAAAAAAAGTTTACTAGCACAGTAAGAAATTACAAGTTGATCTTCTGATTGTCAGATGCAAATTATTTCAGTGGTAATTCCATTAAATGTCTGTTCAGAAGTCTCCAAAAAAGGGAAAGGAAGCAACAGTGCTAGACATTAAGATAAAGTAAAATCAGTATCTACTATTACCAGTCAAAAAAAAAAAGAAAAAAAGAGAGCTGATGCCACAGGGAGGTCATACATGGAGCAGGCACAGTCTCTGGGTATATAATGATTTTACCCTTAGAAGAAAGTGATTATCCAAGCTACCTTAAAATTGTTGAGACTTTTTAAATCAAATATAATATATAAAAAGAATTCATATGAACACATAACTAAGGAAAAGGAGATCTGTATCCAAATAAAAAGAAGACTAGCAAAAATAAAATGTCACTGTGCGATTAAGAATGAAATAAGTGTGTGTGTGTGTGTGTGTGTGGGGGGGGGGGGGGTATAAGGATGACTTACAGAAAAATGATGGAAGCAGGCATGGCCAAAATGAAGGAATACAAGAAAGGAGGAAAACACCATAAAAATTAGCGAATGTCAAAAAAGAAAAACAAACAAACTGGTAATAATGCTAATGATTTTCTAGGTGCATATAAAAAGGAGGAAGTACGTACAAGAAAAGCTGAGATGACCAAACTTTAAAGGTCACACTGCTGAACGTGCAAACAAAGCAGACGTTTTGAATTATAGTCTGCGTTAGTTTTCATTTATTTATATGCTTACCAGGAATTTCCTTCTAAGCAGTGCATTAAGGCAAAAGGCTGCCAAGCAATTCAGAGTTCTTTAGGGAACAGAACCTCAGTACAAATGCATTACAGCCGCAGAAACATTCTGAAAGGACTAACTGAAAAATGTTTGCAATCAATATCAGATATTAACATGCAGAGTGTTACCCAAGCACAAAGCTAGGTTACTAGTGCTAAATTACATAGTCCCTGATTTTATAAACTGTATGGCATTTAACAAAGAAATGACAACAAATGTAATCAAAAGCATGATGGTGAAGCTAAATGGAGAATTAGTAGTTCAGATACTGCTTAAACTGAGGAAGAAAGAGCCTAACAGCACACCTACAAAAGGAAGGTAAATGGAGAGCTATGGCCATCTCCGGATAAGTTGGGTAGTACAGAAGTACCAGAATAAGATGTATAAGTGTATAAAAAAAATAACAGATCTGGGGAGGTCCCAGGAAACTTGCAGGTCAGTTAGTTTAACTCTGGTTGTCCAGCAATCTACCTCAGACAGCTATGACGAAGATCTTTTATTGATCTGTATCCTGCAGTCCTGGGTTTTAGTCACCCAATTTCAGCTTGCAAACGTGGGAGTCTCAGTAACTCGTTTAACATGACAGTGTTCCTGGGTTACCCCTAAAAACTGGCACCTAGGTCCAATGGGCTTTCCCAGTTATCAAATAAATAAATAAGAAATAAACTCTGGTGCTAACAAATGTGATGAACTGAGTTCTGAGGGAACCTTAGGAAGCTTCATAATGCAGAAATGCTTCAGCAAAAGAAAGGCGATGATTCAAACAGAGAAAGTGCTTTAGCAAAGGAGGGATAACATGGTTTTAAAGAAGGCAAATCCTGTCAAACAAACCAGTCTGGCTGAGTAAAGCAATAGACAGGAACCAGCCTATGAATGCACGATAACTCTTCATTTCAGCAGTACTCTTTAGTAAGTAAACAAGTAAGCTAAGTGCTGCAGAGGTGAATGCTAAAATGGTGGTATGGCTTAAAACAGTAATTTTGTAGAAAATCAATCAGTAATGTTGGGGAAGGCAAGTATGTAAAGAAAAGGAAATAACATGTAACACAAGGGTTGGCACTCAGTTCTTTATGATTTAGTATTTTCATCTCCAACATCACAAGCAATCTTTAGTCAGATAAATTCAGATGTTACAGAGACTGTCAAATATGAACTTCATTTTAAAGCAAACTGATGCAATTTAACTTAAAAATACCGAAGACATAACATAGTAAGAAAAACAGTCTATGGGTGTGGATTACACTTATGCTGCATCATGTTTGATAGCAGAAGGAAGCAATAAGCGTATCCAGTCAGCCTTAAAGTACACCGAACATTATGTCTCCCTGCCACTCTTATTACCTCCTTTATTCTAACTACTTTATGTCCTCTCGAGTACCTCCACAGATTCTCCCTCCAACACCCAGCCTGGCAATCTAGTCCTTGGGTCCACAGTTTTCTCTGTGAAGAAGTACTTTCACAGACCTAGGTGGTAGCTGATCTCTACATCCTACTGCCTGTGTCCACCCACCTCCTCTCCCAATCTCTCCTCTTCATAAGGTTGCTCACTTCCCATTGGCATGATTTTGTGCACTCACATTAGTCTCATCCCTTATCAGTTCTGATCTCCAGGTAGAAGAGCTCTAGTTCCTCTAGTCTATGGACATCTCTCTTCTCCTCCATCCCACATATATTTTTTTGTGACTTTTCCACTTGGCAACTTCCAGAAACTTGATCTTCCTTGCTCTGTCTGACCTGCGGAACACTTGGTCTGACTACAGCTATATCAAGCAGAAGCATTATCTCTCTGCATTGGATTCCATCCCTTAGGATGCAACTCCACTTTCTGTCTGCTTTTGCTTTTAATGGCTCAGGACAGATCTGGCCAACACAGCCAGGTCTTTTTCTTGCCTTTTGTTTTTATTTCCAAGTTTCATTCCTCCCCAGATGATTACTTCCACTCAAGAGTCAGTGGCAAAACTGGTAGCACACTTGCCTTTGGTGCAAAGGACTGCAGATCCTATTCCAACACCAGGTAGATGCAGTCACTAAACTGCAGCATGGGGGGGGGTGGGGTGCTGGACTCCTGAGCTTGCCATTCTTTGGACATGTCACTTCCAATCTGCTTTACATGGCTGCAGCTCAGATGGATGTAAAAGATCCCAATGAACCTATCAAAAAGCATAATGGAAGTACCCCAATGCCTTGGCCAAATTTCTCCCATTAGTACAAATACCAGCTTGGGTCTCCCCTGCAAAACAGGCCCCTAACCTAGTAGTACTAACCTTGCAAACAAAGGATAGATAGATAAATTACTTCGCACAGTGGCTGCTAAGGCCCAGGTGCAGTGCTTTGTTTTTATTTGCAATGAACTCTAAGGTTACCTTTTAGTTTACATTACAGCCCATTCCAAATCCTTCCTTAGACTTTTCCTCCATCCTCCACTTCTGCTCCCAACTTTGAGTGCATTTCCACAGACACATTTGCAGTGAACATACTGATAAATACTGGACCCAGAATTAAACATACTCATTCAAGACATGGCCCCTGTCACTACAATCCTCTATACTCTACCACTCCAAACTGCAGGTATCCAGTTTCTTGGTCTTGATCCTAACCACCTACAGCTTTCTTAGCAGTTACCTGTGCAGAGCTGAGATAAAGGCCTTTGTGAAGTCCAAGTGCATCACATCTACTGGTACTACTCACTCAGTCAAGTTCTCATGTAAGCCAGTAATAATAAAAGTGGATTGGATCTGATTTATACCTACTCTAGCCATAAACCCATATGTTGTCATCCGTTGTCCTGGAGAGTGTAGTCCTCTACAACAGCAAAAAGCCTTTACTTCAGGATTTTCTACATGAGTTCTACTGCTAATGGTGTTAGGCTAAAAGGAATGTATTTCCAAGGATTTTCCTGTCCCCCTTGTACAAGGGAAACATATCTGCTGCCTTCCGTTCCTCAACAGAAAACTCCATCGGGGACCTACTAGCACACTGGCCAGTTTCCTGAGAAGCTTGCAGTCAGCACATCTGATCCCTGAGCCTCATCTTCCCTTAGGGGAGCCAGGTCCTTCTCAACCTCCTCCACCTCCATCCTCTGTGGACTGCATTCCCAGCTCCATTCTACTTGCAGCTCAGCATGGCAACTTTCTCTTGCTTTCCTTCCTAAAGACAAAACCAGTATTAACTAAACTCCTCTAATCTTTTTATACTTTAGTGATGTCTGCCCATCTTTGCTCAACTTGGTCTGTCTCTCCTTTCCTTCTTTTTGTTATATTTCTAAAAAAGCCTTTGTTCTACCTTTTGACTCCTTTCGGACAACTTCCTTTCAGCCTGTGCATTTGTTTCCCTCACCTCCTTTTGCTAGCCTTCAACCTGCCTCTTTATACTTCCTTATAAAAAGAGTTTAAGTAAAATATGAATATTTTAATAATGGAAAAATCTTATGCTTAAGATGCAAACTCATGTTTACTAACAAGTGCTCATTATGCTTTGCATTAATACACTTATTTGGCCACCCCCAGCTTATCATAATCCAAGCCTACAAAATCTGACACCATAATGCTTTATCCTGGTGCTACCCTGTCATCATTTTACAGCACACAAAGGAGTGATCAGTGATGGCTAAAGAGACCTTTCCCCAAAATCCCTGACCCTCTTTGTTTTGGTTAGGACAGCATTCAAAATTCTAACCTTACAGTCCTGAATCAACTGGCTCAATGACCTGATTCCCTTAGGACTACAACCTTCATCCTCCAGCATTCAAAATTCTAACCTTACAGTCCTGAATCAACTGGCTCAATGACCTGATTCCCTTAGGACTACAACCTTCATCCTCCAGCATTCAAAATTCTAACCTTACAGTCCTGAATCAACTGGCTCAATGACCCGATTCCCTTAGGACTACAACCTTCATCCTCCTATCCCATTCAATTTTCTCTAGTCCGCCCATCACCTTAATGGCTGAACACTTAACCTAGGTTCTGACCTGCTAATCCCCACTCCTATGCACATGATGGCATTCCTCCTCCTCGCTGACCTCACATCACCTCATTTATGCACATTACTATTCCATCTCTATCCCTCTCTGTTTTTACATACACAAAACCCATGCACCTCTATGTCCTGCCTCCCTCTTACTACTGGTTGTGACCCAAACAGTATCTATCCTTGCCTCCCTCTTACTACTGGTTGTGACATAAACAGCATCTATCCTCACCTCCCGCAGCTCCCTCATCTTACTATCCAGATTCCTTGTATTGCATAGTAATACTACAAAGTCACCCTTGTTTGCCCTTCTGCTATGTAACAAGAATTGTTAACATACAGATTTTCAACAAATCTTTTTTCAACTCACCAATTATCAAAAATTAAACATCAAAAATGGTGAACCGGGGCGACACACACACACACACACACACACACACACACACACACACACACACACACACACACACACACAGTAAAAATTCAGGACATGACTGGCTGCCATGGCACTATAACTGTAGAATTTTCCTTTACAGTAATGAAAAGACCTAAAAATACACTGCCGGCTCAAACAATATAAACAAGCTGCAAAACTCACGGTGACCACCACTGCAGGGAAAACCCATTGGTAAGCCTGTTGGAATACCTGGTTCAAAACCAGTAAAAAAAAAAAAGGAAGATAAAACATGGTGGTGTACAGTAATGGCAAATGATTATAAGGATGATGAGGTCATTGTAATGCTCAAATCACAACTCAGTTAGAGTCTTGTGTTCAATCTCACAATCTGAAAAAGGAAATACGC